>NC_077228.1:196227401-196527401 GCF_027887165.1 Monodelphis domestica | reverse complement strand
AACAAGAATCAAGTTAGGATTCTGAGTCCAAACCAAAGACCAGGTTTTTCTTTGGTCTTCTCAGAGTTAAACAATCTACAAAAACCACAATAGATATTCAATAGTGTTTCCCAAGTTGGGAAAGAGAAACACTGAACTCCTTCAGATCTTTCCCTCTGACAGAGAGAGAGAGAGGCAAAGAGGTTACCTCCTCTAGCCCTAAGAGTGAGTCTCCAAGATTGTGTCTCTGCCAACTGCCAGAGAGCAACTCCCAACTGCCAGAGAGAGTAATTGACATAGAAAAATGGTTATAACTGTCAGCAGTTGAAATTAATACGCTCTCTCAGCTCTGCTTCAAACTCCAGTTCTTTCTCAAGTCACCCACTTTACTTCTTATCCCTAAACTAATAAAACAATACTTATTTTCTAATATCATCCTTACAGTCTACAAACAATGGAAGTATAGTGTTGGAAATAAGCACTATCCAGCTACTAGGCTATTGTATAATGTATTCAGAGGGGCTCTGCCCATTGATTCTGAATGATTCTTTTTTATCTTCAGCTAACATTTTAAGATGGCAATATTTCCCATTCCAGTACTCCAATGGATAACTGACATGCCTCAAAATTGTCTATGAGTTAGGGGGATGTCTACCCCAAGCACATGAAGACTTCCACCAGTGGAATGGGAGGATGAGAACACTTTTTTCCAATGGCTATGGAGGTGACTGTGGTATGCCTAGAACTTGGTCAGACACTGAAAATCCTAAGGTCATCCATTGCATCCTGGGTCATTGTCATTCATCTTGATTTTTCCTTAGCCACTCAACATGGATGACTCTGGAAGAGAGTGTGGCTGTTAACTTTGTGCAACTCTGCCTCACTTACTCCAACTTATGTGCAAGTCGAAATGTGTACTACTTTACCCTGCAACACGTTGTCATGCCATTGGTCATCTTAGAAAATGAAACATAAACAAGAACAACAACAACTTCAATGGATCTATAAGTCACTTAATAGGGTCCTTCCTTCTGGTAATGAAGGTTATGACCCCTCTGTGTCTAACTCTCCTGTGGGACTCTCAATCCTCCCAGTGTTTGCCACATTCATTATCTATACTCCCTCCAAAAAAAAAAAAGCCTTCCTTAAGTCTTCTACTTTTCAGGTAAATGCTGGCAGCAGTTATAGGGAAGATATGCATCTGTGGTGTATCAGTCTTCGCCCTTCTCCACTACTGGTAGAATCTTATTAATTAATAATCTCAGAGTTCAAAAGTGGTCTATTATGGGCATGATCTGGAATATTCTCACTAAATTATTAAATCTGAAGAAACTTCCTTTCTAATCAACTTATCCCTACCCTGAAGTAAAATGGGAACTCTCTTCTCTCATAAGCTAATTTTCCCTCTCTCAATCTTTGCCTTATGTACTTAGACAAAATCATTGTTAGTGGCCACCTCATTCATTACCCCTATCAAACAACTTAGCAATGTAGATTAAACATTCATAGGACATGTAGGTAGAATTACTTCTTTTCTGCCTCTTCCACCCTATTCCCAGACACTTTTGAGAGCATTGCTGGAGGAAGGGATTGACATTTAAGCACTGACCATGAATTTCCCCAATAAAGGGGGAAAAGGTGTGGGGTGTGGAGGGAACAAGGGACTGTTAACTGAATTCACTTTTATAGCCTGTTACAATTGTCCTAATTACTAGTTCCACCCAGATCTTTTCTTCAGAATCATACCTCTTATCTTTTCTCCTCTCATTTTCTGGTCTCCAACATCTTCCAATCCCATCTCACTTAAGTCTAGTCAGCTCTCCCATTTGGTGCCCTTAAACTTGAGCAGAAATCCTTTCTTCAAAGCTTCCAAACTTCTCAAATAAAATGAGTTCTCCTGAATACCTGTAATAAGTCTAGCCCAAAGATTTTTTTTTAATCATACTAGATATATCCTCCAAAGTGTTTGAGATCCTTATGCCTCTATTGATAAACCAAGACAGATAGTAGAGTGGAAGAATGCAGTATTTGAAGGCCATTCCTCAAGAAATTTTTTTTCTTTTAAAAACTAGAAAGGACCTAGTAGAATTCTCTTCTCCCTCCCCATTCCCAATCAATACTATCTGCTTTTAAAAGAATGCCTGGTGGGGGCAGCTGGCTGGCTCAGTGGATTGAGAGTCAGGCCCAGAGATGGGAGGTCCTGGGTTCAAAGTGGCCTTAGACACTTCCTAGCTGTATGATCCTGGGCAAGTCACTTAACCCCCATTACCTAGCCCTTATTGCTCTTCTGCCTTAGAACCAATACCCAGTATTGATTCTAAGACGGAAGGTGAGGGTTTAAAAAAAATGTATACCTGGGAAGATATATATGAACTATACAAAATGAAATGAACAGAAGCAGGAAAGTGTATAAAGGCACAGTAATATTATATAATCAACTATGAAAGATTTAGTAATTTTTTGATACAACGATTCAATAAATCCCAAATCCCTCCAGATAGAGAATTGAAAGATTCAGTGTACAGGGTCAAACAAATCTTTCATTGTCTTGCTTCCCTCTACTCTGAACATGGTTAATGCAGAAATGTTTTGCATGACTTCATATGTATAATGAGTATTGTATTTCCTATCTTCTTGGTCGGTGGGAGAGGGGGTATAGAAAAAGAGAATTTAGAACTGAAAATACAATTTAAAAAAGCTTTTAGGAGTTTTTCTTTTTCAAATTAATCTCTTTCATTTAAGAAATGAGATCATATTTATGTGTGTGTGTGTGTGTGTGTGTGTGTGTGCTTTTTACAAAATCTTAACTTCCATCTTATATGCGTATTGATTCCAAAGCAAAAGAACAGTAAGGGCTAGGCAATGGGGGTTAAGTGACTCACCCAGGGTTATACATCTAGGAAACGTCTGAGGTCTAATTTGAACCCTGAACCTTTTGTCTCTAAGCTTGGCTCTTTATCTACTGAACTACCTAGCTGTCCCCTTTGTGTCTTTTTTAAACAGAATAAAAACCAAACCACTCTTTCCTTGCCTAATGATTTTTTTCCTATCTTCCATAGTCTTCTGAAATGAGTTTTTAAAGCTTTTGCTCCCTCTGCTGGATGAATGACAACCTGAGGTGTTTTTGTAATGAATAATAAGGCAGCTTCTGATTTTAACTGATTACTTAAAATCTTCCAATCTAGTGACTAATTAAATCCAAGAGAATCTCTTTTAATGCCTGGGGCGAGGACAAGACAAATCTTGTCTCCAGATTAATTATGGTGTTTCAAATTTTCATTGTCTACTCTTTTTGTGGTCCAAAGGACATGGTTTCGTTAGGATATATTCAGATCAAAGATATAATAGGGACTTGGAGTGGGACCCTCATTGAATCCCTCATTATATAGATAAGGAACCAAGGTGTAGAAGAATCTAAGATACTTGGCCAAGTTTCACAGGCACACAGGTAGCAAGAGACAGAGGAAAGCATGTATTAAACATCAACAATGTACCAGGCATTTTGCACTGAGCACTTTACAAATATTATCACATTTGATTCTCACAACACTAGCTGAGAAAATTAGACATGCAGAGCTTAAGTGATTTGGCCAATATCTCACAGCTGGTATCTGAGGAAGGCTTTGAATTCAGTTCTTGGAGACTCTAGGCCCAGTATGAGCTATCTACTGTACCACAGGGTTACCTAATAAATGACTCAGCAGAGACTTGAACTCAAGTCCTCTGATGAATGGCAGATCTCCCACTGTAAACCCCCCAGCATTTTAACAGAGCTCTATTGGATTTTTAATCAAGACATTTCTTAAGTAATTATGGATAGTTTAAGAAATCAGTGATCAAAGGACTAGACTTTGAATGCTAAGTCTACCATAATATCTTCCCCAGAACATTAGACATATTTGATTTGTGTTTTTCCTCAGGGCAAAATCTCATTCTTGTTAGGCTCCCCTTTCCTGTAGCTTCTCTTTTTGTGGTTTCAGTTACTTATGGTCTGGATGGGCAGAGATGGGAAAATGCCCCTCCTCTGTGCCAAGGGCCCCCCTGCCTATGGTGACCATCTTTCTTTAATTACTCTATTTTCACTGGAAAGATTTTAAAAAGTTTTTTGTGTGTAGGGGGGTGGGGAGGTGGGAGGCCATGGAATGGCAAACTGAGTGGCCAGAGCAAGAAGATAAAGCCCAGTATTAAATGATAAAGTGAGCCTGGATGTTAAAAGTTAAAAACTAAAAACGAATTTGGTAAATAATGATAAGTAATTTTTAAAAAGGGGAGAGGAGTTAACAAATGGTGGCAGATCATCTGGGCTTAGCTCCCTTCATTAGAGCTTTTGTGGCATGGTTCAAGGGCATAGTTCACCTATTGAGGTCCTCCCTATGCCAGGCCTGGTGCTCCGCTTTACCTCCCTAGCTGCTCCGTGATGTTTCTTTAATGATATTTTTGTTGAATTGGATGTTCCTGTTTAGGGACTATCTTTTGCTGTTCTTCTTGTCCAGTTAAATGTTGAAGGATGTACACACCATTGTCTTTAATGGCAGGGAATGCCCACCGTTCCCATTCTGAGGGCTGGAATCCTATAAACCCACCAAGCCTTTGAGAGGTCAAGCAGATCCCTTGTCTGGGCTGCAGGTAGTACTTGGGCCAGTAGGTGGCAAACTTACTCTTCATAAAACAAATGCAGACAGCCAGGAAGGTATCAAGGCTGTGGGAAAGCAGGCTTTTCCGCCCAGTTGCATTGCCCCATGGGGCAAAAAAGCTTTCTTGAAAGTACATTTACATCCTGAACCACAGTGAAAACAAAAAAGAAGAATCTACATTCAATGTACATCTTAAAAAGAAAAAAAGAACTGTCTGTTTTAATATGAGAATTGCTGTCAGTTCATAAGGAGACCATTGGATTTCACCTCCCTCTAAAATACCTTTAAAAACAATGTCAGATTTCCTACTCAGGCCCAGGAGAGTGGGTCTGCAGTGATTTCCGGAGCCTCTCTGCCAAAAAAAAAAAAGTTTCCACCTATTCCTTAGATCTAAAGTTCTTTCCTTTTCCTCCATAATTAAGATAAATGAACTAAAACACGAATTTAGTTATTTGCTTAGGGGAGGAGGAGTTTTAAATGAAGGATAATTATTCCATCTATCAACTAGTATCATTTACTGACTTTCAAATTGGGCACCTGAGAGTATGCCAGAAAACTCTCAAAGTAAGATTGTGGACCCGGAACTAGAGGGAGTCTAAGAAATGATCTGAGCCAAACCTCTCATTTTCAGATCAGGAAACAGGCTCAAGAAGCAACTTGCTCAGGGACACACATAGCCATTATATTGGAAGTAGGATTTAAACCCAAATCTTCCTGACTCTAAATCCCATCCCACCTCTATCTAGCATTCGTCTCTCCATATATCTAACCCCCAAAGAAACGGGTGCCATTTACACTTATCTTTGTTTGCTTTATCTTCTTTTGACTTTGGAAACACTTTTGTCCTTTTTCCTGTGTGTGGTATGCTTTTCTAAGGATCCATATCTTTCCCATTTTCTTTGGAAAGAAGACTGTAATTGAAAGATGGAGGGGGATAGTCAGAAGTTTGAAGCATCTGCCTGTGCGTGTGTATGTATGTTTGTGTGCATGCCAAGCTCAGATACACATAGGTGCTGATATCAAAGCTATTCAGAAACCGGTGCATCTGGAATTGCGAAATGGCAATTATTTCATTCATCTTGTTCTTTAATCCACCTTAAAAAAGAAAGGTGTGAATTTACAATAACAAGCTCTGGCTAGTTGAAATATCCCTGAAATATATCATTTTAGAGTTCTCCAAGAACTTCATCCAGATGTATCATGATCTTTCATTTGAAATATTATAAGATATAGAAGATAATAACCCAGAACCCATAGCTGTCAATATGGAAATTCACTTTGATAAGAATTATTGCCATTATCAATCATATTCACCAAAGAAGTCTCTATAGGACAGGGCAGGAACTAAAGTTTCTTTGTCCATTGACTGAGTCCCTCAGGCTTCTCTTGTATTTAGACTCTAGTTGACAATTATGTTCCAGTTGCTGGTTTATTGGGAGCTTGAGTGGGCTGGGGAGGAATGCCCTTATTTTTACTCAGAGTTAAAAGCAAACAAACAAAAAACAAACCATTGTGACTTTGAGGCCCTGAACTTTCTTCATTCTCCAGCTTCCTGTGACTGAGATCACAGGTGACATTCACATCCCTCTAAATAATAGCATCTCTCATCTAGAGTTGAAACAGACTTCTTTCAGAGGTCATCTAGTCCAATCCCTTTACTTTACAAAGGAAACAGCTTCAGAGAGGGCAGTTGGCATGCAGAGAGTAAGTAGCAGAACTGGAATTTGAACCCAGGTTCTCTGAGTTCACATTAAGTGCAGTTGTCCCCATACCATGTTGGTGATGGGAGATTAGGATCCAGGTTGGCCATAGAGAGAGAGAGAGAGAGGTAACTGGAGATAAGGAAATGAAGGAGAAGTATGGGATGCTAGAGGCTAGAATTTGGTACTTGAACTTGTGCTCTGATGTCATCCAAACACGAGTGTCACAGTTGTTTTTTTCCTTTGATCCAGACTTGTGACTTCATTCAGTGAAGAGATCTCCCACTGCAGAAATTGCCTCCACTAATAGAGAAAGACTACTAAGCTATAACTTACAGAATTGGAGATTTTTCTAGGGAAAGTAAGACATTAAGTGATTTTCCTATGGTCAGTTGTATAGTCAGCATGTATCAGAGGCAAGACTTAGACACAGACCTTCCAGACAACTAGTCAGGCTCTATAAGTGTACCATGATGCCTTTCTGTTATGTAGTAGTAGTGGTAGAAGTAGAAGTAATAATAATGGTAGTAATGTAGTGGTAATAATAATAATTATAAGTAGTAGTAATAGTAACAACAGCAGCAGCAGTAGCAGTAGTAGTAGTACTAAAGTAGTAGTGGTAATCAGTAGTAGTAGTAGTTGTAATATATTGGTAGTAATTATTGTAATATTTATAGGGAAAGATGTGGGTGGATATGAAGAACAGGGGATATGGAAGATTTGTAGCAGGGAATGGAGGAGTTGAAGGGAGAGAGGGAATATGGCTGCTGGTGAGGCAAAGGAGAGAGATGCCCCCTGCTGAGAGGCTAGTTTTGAACAAAATGGGGTGTCCAAGAAATGAGCCTGCAAGGATGTCTTCTCTATGGATTGATGCCGAAGATGCCCCATAGCAGGTAAACACGGACCCTCCTAAGGGACAAACCTTTCCCCAGACTTTGGTTGCCCAGCAGGGGTCCAATAAGGACCATTTGTAGTTGGATGAAAAGATAGTCCACTTATCTGACTGCAATTTTCAAATAAGATAAATTCTAATAATCAGTTTGGATGGAGAGGTATCAGGGAAAAGGGAAGAGGGATGTCCCTAAAGAAGGTTGGATTCTTTCTCATCTTTGGAGCTGAGGCCAGGCCTCACAGGCTGGTGGAGGGTTTCTCTTATTCCTGTCTACACTATATCTGTGCTAGTTTTCTTAATTTCAAAATTTTAGCAGTAGACAGCAAACAACAAGAAAAGTTCTGACTTTCAGAGCTGGTTGGGCCTGTATCTTCTGGCTGAAGAAAGTAGAGGCACCTCTATCCAGACTGGGAAGCCAAAGCTCCTCCCACTTCCAATACCAGGAAGGAAGTCCTAGTCCCAAGACCCAACTGTCACTCCCAGTTGCCCCTTCTGCCATCAGCTGTCAGTCTTGTCAATTTCTTCTCTCTTTAATATTCCCACTGTTGCTTGTTCCAACACAGTGACAGAAAGTCCAGAACTTGTTTTAATTTCCTTTCCACATTATTATTATTAATAATATTATTAGTAGTAGTAGTAGCAGCAGCAGCAGCAGCAGCAGCAGCAGCAGTAGTAGTAGTAGAAGTAATAGAAACAGCAGCAGCAGTAGTGGTGGTGGTAATAACAGAAGTAGTAGTAGTAGCAATAGTGGTAGTAATAACAATAGTAGGAGTAGGAGTAAGTCGTGTTAGTCATGTAAAAGTAGTAATAGTGGTAGTAGTAATATACTAGCACTTTAAGGTTTGTAAAATGCTTTAAAATATTTCATTTGATGACAGCAATGGAAAGTAATGAATTCTGGAGGGGACACTAATGCATTGCTGGTGGAGTTGTGAATTGATCCAACCATTCTGGAGGGTAATTTGGAACTATGCCCAAATGGCGCTAAAAGACTGCCTGCCCTTTGATCCAGCCATAGCACTGCTGGGTTTATACCTTAAAGAGATAATAAGGAAAAAGACTTGTACAAGAATATTCATAGCTGCACTCTTTGAGGTGGCAAAAAATTGGAAAATGAGGAGATGCCCTTCAATTGGGGAATGGCTGAACAAATGGTGGTATCTGTTGGTGATGGAATACTATTGTGCTCAAAGGAATAATGAACTAGAGGGATTCTATGTGAACTAGAATAACCTCCAGGACTTGATGCAGAGTGAAAGGAGCAGAATCAGGAGACCATTGTACACAGAGATGGATACACTGTGGCACAATTGAATGTAATAGATTTCTCTATGAGTAGCAGTGCAATGATCTAGGACAATTCTGCGGGACTTATGAGAAAGAGCATTATCCACATCCAGAGGAAGAACTGTAGGAAAAGAAACAGAAGAAAAACAACTGCTTGATCTCATGGGTTGATGGGGATATGATTGGGGTTGTAGACTCTAAAAGATCACCCTAATGCAAATATTAATAATAAAGAAATAGTTCTTGATCAATGATATATGTAAAACCCAGTGGACTTGCACGTCAGCTACAGGAAGGGGGTGGGTGGAGGGAAGGGAAAGGACATGAATCATGTAACCATGCAAAAATATTCTAAATTAATTAATTAAATAAATAAACTTAATTAAAAACACTTCGTTTGATCCTTACAACAATCCGGGGAGCTAGATACTATTAATATTCCCATTTTTAGAGACAAATAGGAGTAGACAGAAGTAAAGTGACTTGGCCAAGGTCACATAGTAACTAATAAGTTTCTGAGGCAGTATCTGAATTCAAGTGTTCATTCTAGGTCCACTGCTTTGTCCACTGATCCATATGGCTATCATTGCTCTGATCAAATATTCTTACTCTTCTTTGTTAGATGAATTAATAAATAGATGAATATTAGAATAACAATCATTGACCTTATTTAAAGGATTTAGATCCAAATTCTGCATTATGTGCTTAATAACTATGATTTTGGGACACATGTAAAACTCAATGGAATTGTGCATCAGATATGGGAGGGGGTTAGGGGATAGGGGAGGGAAAGAACATGATTTTTGTAATCCTGGAAAAATGCTCTAAATTAATCAATTAAATAAAATTTAAAAAATATAACCATGACTTTGGCCTGTGGTATGACCCTCTTTTTGTGGCACAGCAGATAGAGTTCAGGTCTTGGATCCAAGAAAACCTGGATGCCTTCAAGTGATTCCTTTAATATTTACATTAGCTATATGACTTAAGGCAAATCACAGAATCTACCTAGCCTCAGTTTCTTCTTCTACAAAACTTAGGAATTGGTCCAGATAGACTTGGAAGTTTCTTCTAGCTCTAGCTCTTTTGTGTGTGTGTGTGTGTGTGTGTGTGTGTGTGTGTCCTTGTTGGGTGCCTGGATCTGGAGTCATTAAGACCTGAGTTTCAAATCTGATCTCAATTATTTTCTAGCTTTGTGACTCTGGACAAGTCACTTCACCCTGTTTGCCTCAGTTTCCTCATTTGTAAAATAAGTTAGAGAAGGAAATGGCACACCATTCCAGTATCTTTACCACAAAAACCCCAAATGGAGTCAGGAAGAGTCAGACATGACTTAACAACTGACCTCCCAAAGTTGTTGTGAGGATTAAATAAGACAACAATTGAAATGTGCTTGTCACATATTAGGTACTATATAAATGTTAACACTGTGAGGTGGAACTAGAGGTATTAATATAACTTTCATAGATGAGAAAACCATGCTCAGGGAGGTCAAGAGACTTACTTATTCATGGTCCCAAAGCTAAGAAAGGGTAATGATAATAGCTCTAAATGGTTTTTTTCTTTTCTTTTCTTTTCTTTTCTTTTCTTTTCTTTTCTTTTCTTTTCTTTTCTTTTCTTTTCTTTTCTTTTCTTTTCTTTTCTTTTCTTTTCTTTTCTTTTCTTTTCTTTTCTTTTCTTTTCTTTTCTTTTCTTTTCTTTTCTTTTCTTTTCTTTTCTTTTCTTTTCTTTTCTTTTCTTTTCTTTTCTTTTCTTTTCTTTTCTTTTCTTTTCTTTTTTCCCTTCAAAAAGATTATAGATTTAGATCTGGAAGGAATCTCATTGAGTTCAACTCTCTCATTTTCCAGATGAGGAAACGGAGGCACAGAGAGGTTACATGACTTGCTTGTGGTCAAAGTGAGTGAGAGTCAAAGGCAGTAGTTGAATGCAGGTTTTCCTGACTCCATAACTGATGCCTTATCCATTGCCTCTTCCTCCCTTCTGAGTCATTCCTCCAATAATCCAGGCATTCCAAGGGCGATATTTAACTCTCAGAGCCCCTGGGGATAAGACATCTCAACTCGGATTCAGAAAGCTGCATTCTGTTGCACTAACTGATTACTACAGGTTGGGTCACTGCTGGTAACTCAGGTGTGACTGAAGCTTCCTCTGGAACCTGTCATTCCAGTAATGACAGCCGCCTTCAGAAAAAACACAAGCCAAGGCATCATTAGGGGCAGGTCTGGGTAGTAATGAATGGATATTTGAGAAGGATGGAAGATTAGTAATAGGAATCTGTGTATTAGCAAAAGGGAAAAGAAAAATAACTTTGAAAAGGTTTTTAAGTTAAAACTTAGTTGCAGGCAGAATTCCAGCAAGGAAGGGGTGTGTGTGTGTGTGTGTGTGTGTGTGTGTGTGTGTGTGTGTGTGTGTGTGTGTGTGTGTGCCTTCTACAATGGAGAGATGTATGTTTTCTTTTTGTTTTTCTAAGCCCAAATCCAAATACTTCTGTTGACAGGACAGACATTTGGAGAAACAAAGGTAGTAATTATTGTGGTTGGATATGCAAGATAATTTGGGCTACCAGGATGTTTGGTTGGGCAAAGGATGGGTTTCGGTTCTTTATTTCCTTCTCAAAATTTCCCATTTTTAGAGCTTTCTTATCTTGAATTCCTCCCAGTGCCTACCAGGGTTCCAGGCATATAACTGAGATAATACCTGTTGAGGGATCATCTATTCACTTAAATTATTTTTTATTGTTGTTCAGGCATGTCCAACTCTCTCTGATCCTATTTAAGGTTTTCTTGGTAAGAATACTGGAGTCGTTTTCTGTTTCCTTCTCCAGCTCATTTTACAGAAGAGGAAACTGAGACAAACAAGGCTAAATGACTTATCCAGAGACATACAACCAGTAAATATTTGAGACCAGAACTGAACACAGAAAGATGAGTCTTCCTGACTCCAATCCTGGCATTCTAGCTTATATTCCACCTAGTTACTCCTTAGTAACTTTGTTTTGTTGTACAAAGTTGTACAAAGGATTGTACAAAGTAACATGGTCCAGCTTTTCTGGGTTGGGAATGGAAAAAAACAAAACAAAACCCAGAATTCTCTACTTCTTTCAAAATCTTCATTTAGTTTTTGGGTCTCTTATAGCATTACATATTAGGGCTTCTGAATGGGAATGGTATTTAGCAGTGTTTCCCCAGGTGACAATGGACTCAAGTCTTCTTGTTTTGTGGTAGATAAAATTCTGAAGTTGGTGCCAAGGAAACTCAGGCTTAAATCTCTCTTTTAGGGAGAAGAAAATAATTTAACCTTTATGAACATCCATTTCCTCTTCTGTTAAAAATGAGTATAATTTTTTAAAACTCTTACATTCGGTTTTAGAATCAACATTAAATGCCAGTTCCAAAGGAGAAGAGCAGTAAGGGCTATGTATTCAGGGTTGTGACTTGCCCAGGGTCACACAAAATGAGAATAATCTTGCCTGCAGTACTTATGTCATAAGGTTGTAGTAAGATTCTAGTGAGATAACATGTGGAAAGTACTAGTAATATCAGGTCAGTTCATTTGAACTGTTAACTTCTAGACTAAATATGTAGTCCTGAACAACAGAGGTATTACTTTTCTGTTAAAATGATATGGAGGGAGGGGAAAGCTATATGTCTCAGTGGATTAAGAGTCAGGCCTAGAGACAGAAGGGAGTCAAATCTGGCCTCAGACACTTCCTAGTGGAGTGACCCTGGGCAAGTCACTTAACCCCCATTGCCTAGCCCTTACCACTCTGCCTTGGAACCAATACACAGTATTGATTCTAAGAAGAAAGGTAAAGGTTCTAAAAAGAAGAAGAATGATAAGAGCTAATATTTATAGGTCAAGGGCTTTACCTGAATTATTTCATTTATTATTCCCATTTACTACTGAGGAAACTGAGGAGAGAGGTTAAGTGTTTACACAATACTGGTTCTAAGATGGAAGGTAAGCATTGTCAAAAAAATGATGTGGGAGATTTGGAGTTGGGCCATCACCCAAGGCTGTTTTTTCTAAAATAAAGGAAGCCATGAAAAATGCAGAAATTATGAATATGACTGTTTAGGAATGTTTCCTTTCTCTTATGGTATTGCATTATCCCAACTTTTCCTTTAATATATCGACTGTGATATGAATCTAGATAAGTTGTGGCCAGTAGCATCTTCTTCCAAATGACATGATGTAGGCAAAGTTATTGTGTACACCTTAAAGAGCAATATAAATATCAGCTATTATTATTTTTGCTGATATTATTACAAATGCATTAGTGATGCCTCTCTGGTCACTTATTTCACTAACAGAATACTGCTAAAGTAAAATCTTTTTCTGCTACATATATTCTGTGGGAGGCAGTGTGGAGAAAAAGGGAAAGAACATTGACTTGGCTTGGGTTCAGATTCCTCCTTCATCACTAACCATATGACCTATTCCTATATTCCTCTCTTGGCTCTGTTCCTGGCTTCTGGATTTTTACCCTTTTCCTTAGCTTTTCACTTCCCTTTTCTGCATTGTCTGTCCCCATTAGACTGTAAGCTCTTTGAGAGTAGGGACTGTCTTTATTGCTTGTATTTGTTATCTCCAGTGTTTAATAGATGCTCTTATCTTCCTTCCTTCCTTCCTTCCTTCCTTCCTTCCTTCCTTCCTTCCTTCCTTCCTTCCTTCCTTCCTTCCTTCCTTCCTTCCTTCCTTCCTTCCATATACATTTCTTATTCTTCTACCAGGAAAAAAAAGTACGTTTAGTATGTGTTTGTGTGTATGTATTTATGTGTATGCATTGTGGCCACATGTATGATTTGCCTTTGTATGTATTACAGAATTGATATAATTTGCTTAAGTTTGTAATTATTAGCATATGATTAATAAAAGAGATTTTATTTTTAGTAGGTATTACTGATGTGCTGTTCAAATGGACAGTAGAGTGAATTATACCATTTACACTTGTAGAAAGGTCTCCTCAGAAAGGTTACATCATCAAAGAATTTAATAGATCAGAAACACTGGCTTCTCCCATGCAGATGACCTCACTGAGAATCTCTCTGGAATTCTCCATTCTATTTGAGCAAGACCACAGGATGTCTCAATGAAGTATATGATGAGTCAGACACATAGGAATGAAAGCAAATATGTCATCCCAAAGAAGTAGAAAAACCAGTCTTGTTATGATAAATAAATATCAAATGAGATTACTTCAGAAGACTTGTAAATCTCAGAGACAAAGGATAGGATCATAGGTTTAGGGGTCATCTATTTTAACCACCTAACTTTGAAGATAAGAGACTTTAAGAGGCTAAAGCCACCCTCTCCCAAAGCTGACTTGTCTAAGGTCCCATAGATAGTAATCAAATGATTTGACAGGATTTGATCCCAGGTCTTTTAACTCCAAATAAAGAGTTTCCCCCCTAACTTTTCCCCTTTATGAGGTCTCTGATTTACATATATTTATTTATTTTGAGAACATGGTAGTTAATGAGATTGAGACAAATATAGTTTGCATAAAATGTTAGTCTTGGATTTGAGAGGACTTGAATTCAATCCTGCCTCTGGAATTTACTGGTCCTGTGACTAGATAAGTCACAGATGGATATAAATCACAATTACATAAATCATACTCGATCCCACACTAATGCAGCCACTGGTACTTGGCTCATTCACATGAAATCACAGAACATAGAATTGTAGGATTTGAAGGGACTTTATCAGCCATTTAGTCAAAAGTATACCTGAAAAAAAAAGGAATTACATTTATTATTATTCCCATAGGCCAAGACCCAACCTCTACCTGATGTCTCCTGGGGAAGTTTATTTCACTTTTCAATACTTTTAATTATTAGGAAGTTTTAAGCTTATATCTGTTGTGCTTAGGTCTGTCTCTTTGCAACTTCTATATATGACTCATAGCTCTTGTCTCTGGGCCCAAGCAGAATATTTTCAATCCATCTTCCACATGAAGGTAAGTCCTTAGATAGCTAACATAGGCAATTAGGTAGTACAGTTGATAGAATGTAGGATATGAAATTAAGAAGACTCATTTTCCTGAAATCAAATCCAGCCTCAAACACTTACTAGCTGTGTGACCCTGGGCAAGTCACTTAACCCTGTCAGCCTCAATTCTTCTGCAAAATGATCTGGAGAAGGACTTGAGAGACCACTAGTATCTTTGCCAAGAAAACTCCAAATGGGGTCATGAAGAATTTGTTATGATTGAAATGAATGAACAACACTCACAGCTCTCATGCTTCTCTGTCACCCTCAAATTTTCCTTTCCCAGTGTTCTATTAATTGGGCTAAACATCTCCAGTTCCCTTAATCATCTCCATGTGGAATGAATTCAAAACTTTCTATTGGATACGTTCAAGTTCCTCAATATCCTTCCTAAACTGTCTCTTAATCTCATTAATCTCCATGTTCTCTAAAGTGTGGTGGCTGGAACTGAATCCAAAACTTGTTGTGGGGGACTGGAGATTTTTAACCCTTCGTCCAGGGAGGGCGCCCTTTCAAGAATGACAGACTGGTGAAAAGCCTTTCAAGCTGGAGAGATTTATTGATTTATTTAGGTTGAATGGATGGGAGGCAGTATGCAGGGAAAACTGCCTCTCTGAAGAGAGAAAAGTTCAGGATTTTTATATACTAAAGGGATGGGTCTACGTGACTTGGAAAGGGAAGATAGGGAGGGGGATGAACAATGGGAACAAACAAGGGGCAATCAAGGGAGAACAGGGAACATAACAGGTGCCTTTGGGTCTGGCGGCTTAAACATAAGCATACATTGTTTATGACATCCTGATCATAAAGCCGGGGAGGTTACCTATGGAGAAACCTAGGGATGGTGGAGTTCATAAGTGATGTTTGAGATGTAGGGATCAGAAAGGTGGGTAAGTTATCTCAAGAAATCTAGTGTGTTTGAGATGGACACAAGAGGGATCCCCTCATGTTCAGACCCTTATCTTAAGGCTCCTATGTTTGTTCAGTTGCTAGCCCTGCAAAGCGAGTTCCTCATGTAATCTTTGATCTATGGTCTCTCTAGGAATTTGGGGTGTATGGAGGCAGGGCAGTGCCCACCACACACTGAAATAAAGTCTGACCAGAGCAGACTACATGGTGACCATTACCTTTTCTTTCTAGATATGTTCACAGCAAAATGAAGCTCTTTTGCATAGGAAAGTTTGACTAGACAGACTGAGTGAGGCTAGGGATAACTAGGGCAGGTAGGTGACCAATGGATAAAGCAGTGGACTTGGAATGTTCATGAGTTTGAATCCAGCCTCAGGCACTTATTATCAGTGTGATGCAGAGCAAGTCACTTACCACTGGTTGTTTCAGTTTCCTCATTTGTAAAATGAGTTGGATAAGGAAATGTTAAAACAATCCACTCTCTTTGCCAAGAAAATCCCCAAGTAGAGTCATGTGGCATCAGATACAACTGAACAACAACAGCAGGATATCTAGAGTCTCTTTCTAGCTCTACCACAACCTTGCTGGAGTTTGGAAGAAACATGGGCCTGTCTTTTTCAATCTGACAACATTCAATCTACTTAACCATTTAAAAAGCTTAAATCTGAAGGCCCAATAATGATGAGTTGTCCTTTTTCTGGAGCCACTTTACCGGTGAGTTCCCCACTGGAGATGACAGATTTCTTTAGGACATGTAACATTACCCACCCACCACTGAAATCCAACCACCATTGGTGAAATTGGAGCTGTAAGGGAGTACATGCACAAATATTGAAGGAAAGCTAGTCAACTCCCTTGGAATGAGGAACCTGAAAGGACTCTTGGTCAAAGGGGATTGTAATTCAAAGATTAAAGCGAATAATTGACCTTGGCAACCCATCATGCTGTGTGGAGGAGGGGAAAACACATTTCCACCTGCACATGGGGTGGGCCGAAACTGGTCAGAATGACTCTGCCCATGCCTTTAACAGGCAGAAGGCAGAATGTGGGGAAATATCTCTGTCTGTCTGTCTCTCTCACACACTCACACACAAAGAAGTCCTGCTATTTACCCATGGTGCCCCAAGGGAGCACAGTCATTGAAACAAAACTAGTTAAACTCCTTTCTTGAATAAGGTTTACTCAAAGGTTGCAGGCACAAAAGTTGTGCCCAGCTCCATTTTATTCAATTGTTGGAGGAAAAAAAACATAAGTGAAAAGCACAATGGAATAATAATGGGTGAGCTTTAAGACATTGGCTGTTTGTTTTAAGGAAACAGCAGAATTAAATACTAATTCACATTCCTATTTAATTTAAAGGTTTGCAAAGGGCTGTTTTTTCAACAATCCTGTGATGCAGTTCAAGTTTGTAACCTTTCACTCAGAGATGTTGCTACAGAGACTTGATGGAGGGGAAATATTTCTGTGAAGGCATCATGCAGATTTGCCTAATTTTCTAAGGGTGTTTGACCTTGGAAAGAACTTCCCAAGAGAAGCTATGTAATCAAGAGAGAGAAACCATATAGCCAACTCAGAAGAGAAGGACTGTGAGCTGGACTTCTCTTGCAAGTGGTCAGGAAACAGGGGGAATGGGTGCTATGTCTGTAACAGGAAATGAGGAATGTTGAGGAGTTAAGACTGTGGTGTGCTAGAGGATGTATAAGGGCATAGGACCATCATTGAGTGGATCAGCCCTAGCGTATTGGAGAAAAGAGCAGACTGTGATTTCTGAAAACTTGGAATCTAGTCTATAGCACCTGTCTTCCCTGTACTTTCCTAGAACCCTCTTAAGGAAAGATCAAAGCTCCCCATTACCTATCTGCCCACTTTATATCCTATTTCTCCTTTGATTAGCAGGAAGGGTATTAGGAAAGGAAAACATTCAACCTCTAATCTACAGCCAATTAAGCCTACAAGTGGAAGTCTTTTCAGTTTTTATTTGCATTTCAGTGTTATTTTAAATTGCTGTTAAAAGAAAAGGCCATTCTGATGATTTTAGTCCAAGCTAATAAGTGCACACATTGAGAGTAGGGAAGGCTATCCAAAGGGATACCCTTGCATGGCCTTTTTCTGATTCAGACTGAGGTGAAGGCAAATCAATTACAGAGAGAATTTCTGCAAGATTAGTAATCTTTGGAGTATCCATAGCCCAGACTGCTTTCAGATCTGGAGTGAGGCTTAAAAGGAAAAGAGACAGTGGGAGGGAAAAGCAGAGGTCCGAGTATTTCTTCAGATGATTATACATCCTGCACACAGCTCATGGCCAACCCGTCTTGATTCCTGTTAATACTGTTAGGGTACGGGTTTTCGCCCACCACCACAGAAGACCAATAGACAATGCAATTAAGCAAGAGGGTTGTTTATTGATCTGGCGTGCACCAGGGGAGCTCAGCCAAGAGAGTTCCGATTTTCCTTCTGAATGCTGGGACTTATATACTCTCCAGCATGTATGCCACCCCCCCCCCCCCCAGTCTCTATCTGTTACATACCATTGTTGGAACGTTGCCGGCATGTATGGCTTCCCCAGCCCTTATCTGGTATATACCATTCTTGGAACCTTGACATGTTAGTTGTTGGGGGCTGCTTGGCCCCTAAGTTCTTATCTGGTACATACTGCTGCTGGGGCCTTGACATATTTATGTTTCTGAATTTCCAAGGCTGGGCAGTTCCCTGCTCAGGCCTCCCTCAATACTATTATGCATATGAAGATACTAAGGTTAAGAGATATCAAATGTCTTAACCAGGGTTATGTGGGTTTTGAGTGGAACCCAGGGCTCCACATGTCAAAGAATGTCCATCCTTTGTACTATGTTAAACTGCCTTCATTCTATTTTTGTTTGTTTTTGGTCCAGTTTTGTGACTTTTTCAGTGTAGGACAACTGGTATGGAAACTCCTCCATACCATACCATACCATTCCATACCATCCATCTACTAATGTAGAATGGCATCCTACATGAAACTTTGAGAGGTTAAACCCATGATCACATAGCTAATACGTGTTAAAGGCAAGACTGGAACCCATGTCTTCCTGACTATAAGACTGACTCTCTACCACACCATGCTGCTTCTCTTTACATTATTTATACCCAGAAAATGGTACTATCATTAAGTGCTTTCTAATATATATATATATATGTATATATATATATATACATATATATATATACACACACACACATATATGTATATGTATATACACATATCCGTACTTTGTGTATGTAGCCACATTAGCAAATATAATAGTATATTTGGTTTTTAGTTCACAAATGTATATCAAGGATATGAGTCAATTTATATTTCTTGGCTTGAAGGGAAACTACATTGAATAATAGTTAATTTGAGGTCAATTTTAATCTTTATTGCTAAGTAATCTCTATAAGCCCTGCAATTATCTTTATGTCCCTCAATGTTTATTAAGAAAATAACAAGTCAGAAAACAGTGGTGAAGACTCCACCCAGGGCTTAGCTTTTATGGTTTCTTTTGAGACATTATAGCTTGGTCTCAGTATAATAGGATAACTCCTCAAATGTTGTTTTTTGCCAATTCATAAAATGATGACTTATTCTGAACCTGTTTTCAATATTTAAAAGGTGATATCCCCCTTGTATTTCTGATACGTGACTGCCAGTTTATTGAGCTTTTTTCTCCATTAAACATTTTTCATTAGTTAAATTGAAAACTTTTATTTCCCCCAATTCTGGATATGTCTAAAGAGTTCTTTATATATATGTGTATGCTTTGTTTGTTTTAAAGAGGGTTTTAATCTTTTACGTGCCATGACAACCTGCTAAAGCTATAAAACCCTTCTTAGAATGACATT
The DNA here is from genome assembly GCF_027887165.1 of Monodelphis domestica. Lineage (NCBI taxonomy): Eukaryota > Metazoa > Chordata > Mammalia > Didelphimorphia > Didelphidae > Monodelphis > Monodelphis domestica. The sequence continues at coordinate 196,508,145 of NC_077228.1, read as the reverse complement.
TTTAAATGCAAAAAATAAAATACATAGGACAAACGAAGCCAATTACATGTAATAAAATTGTTATTAAAAAAAAAAACAAGTTTATAGTCTCCAAGCTAAGAATCTTTGCTTTAAAATATCCTTCATATATTTAGTAACATTTAACTAGGAGTCAGGAAACCTGGATTCTAACTCCAACTATGTAATTTACTACCTATGACTGTGACCTTTACCTTTCTGGGCATCAATGTCCTCATTTGTAAAGGAAAGAATTGCATTCGATGAACTTAATTAAAGTCAATTCCAGCACTAACATTCAATCATTCCAAACTAGGTGTGAGACTCTTGTCCAATAAGTATCACTTGATTATTCCAAGGAATCTGTGATCTCCCTGAGTAGTGCCCCCAGTAACATAGCCCCCTCTTCCCTGCTCATCCTCTGTGCCTCTTGTCTGTGTCTTCCTATAATTTTGCAGCTGGTGGGGGTGGGGGGTGCTTCCTCCCATCCTCTATCTAACAAAGATGTGGTCTATTACATCAGTTGTGCCTCACTCTCACAATATGACCAGTCCATCTTCTTTTTTCACTCATATAATTCTTCATCCTCCGTTTCACTTATCTTTAGAATCCTTTATGTGCAATGTGCTGCAACCTGCTCAGGCCCAGTGTCTTCATTGCCCTTTAGGATATATACATTTCAAAGCTTTCCAGACTGCAATATTCTATGACTCATGTCCATAGGCTGCATATGTGTGTATCTATATGATCCATACACTGAGGTGTGTAATCCATCCACCAGTACTTTGTTTTAATTAGGCCATTAAAATGTTGTTAACCATTCATCAACTAGCAGAAAGGAAGAGAGTCCAAGGGCAAACCCCGGCAACTTGGCCTCAATTTAACCTCTCCGTCCCAGGTCATCTAGAATCATCATTTATAGGTGAAGGAGTCTATACATAGGATATGAACCACATACTCAGTGTTCCATATAAACATGGGAAGGAACTAGAGGTCATCTAGACAACTCCTCATTTTATTGATGAAGGAACCGAGGCATAGAGAAATCAAATGACTTGACCATATCGCACGGGTGGTAAATGTCAGAGGTTGAAATCCAGTTCATGTCTCCAAATCCAGCACTTCTTCCTCTTTTCCTTCTGATATTTTTTTGTTGAGAACTTTGCATTTCGTCAGCACCTTTCTGTCTTCCCTATGGAGGTCTGGCTTGTAAACTTAGTGTGCAAGTGTATCCTCCTAGTTGACTGGGAACTCCTTGAAGGCAGTCATTCTGGTGATTTCCATCTTTGTATTCTCAGGACAAGTACCTTGCCCATTCCTCAGTGTGGTGGCTCATTGGGCCACTGTGAAGCATGTGTTGAAAGTAGAGGGTCCAATGTTAGGTTTGCTTGATGCTTGCAGGACTTGCCCATGGTCGTATGATAATTAAGCATGAGAGGTGGGATTTGAACTTAGATCTTCTGAACTCCACATCTACATTTATCCATTCTCATGCTTCTACACACATAGAAATTCCTTAATAAACAATGAATTGAATTTTGTTGACTACTACAGCATTAAAGAAGAATCACTAGAGTCACAATAAAAATACAAAAAGAGAATAACCCTTCCTTCATTGATTCTCTAAATATCTTTTTTTTAGCTTACCTTGTTTTTCCTTTTTCTGCTCTTCCATCCTCTTCCTTTTCCTCTTCTTCCTTCCTTTCACCACCTGCCACACTGTCCCATTCTCCACATACTCTGTGGTCCTCACACTAGCTTCTTTGCTGTTCTTTAAACAATACAATCCATCTCTCTACTCTGGAATATTCACTGGCTGCCCCCCCCCCCCAATACACTAGAGTAAAGTTCATCTCTGCTCCTTGTCTTCTCTGGTTTTTTTCAAGTCTCATCTAAAATTCCACCTATTTTTTACAGGACCTCTGCTAATTACTTCCAATTTATTCTGTATAAATTTCCAGTTTTTCCTCTTTTATTGCCAAACAACCCTGTAGTTTTTTTTATATAGTTGTTTCCCCCCAATGTATTATGAACTCCTTGAGAGCAAAATCTTTATTTGTGTCCCCAGCAGTTAGCATAGTGAGTAGAATATAGTAGGTGCTTAATAAATGTTTATAGATTATAATGATCCAAGACAGTTCTGAAAGACTTAGGATGAAAAATGCTGTCCATCTCCAGTGGAGAGAAAGAATTGATGGAGTTTGAATGCAGATTGAAACAAATTTTTTCACTTTATTTTTTTAATTAATTACTTGGGAAACATAACGAATATGTTTTGCATGATTTCACATGTATAATTGGTATTGTGTTTCTTGCCTTTTTTTTTTAAATACATTTTATTTGATCATTTCCAAGCATTATTCGTTAAAGACATAGATCATTTTCTTTTCCTCCCCCCCACCCCCCATAGCCGACGCGTAAGTCCACTGGGCATTAGATGTTTTCTTGATTTGAACCCATTGCTTTGTTGATAGTATTTGCATTAGAGTGTTCATTTAAAGTCTGTCCTCTGTCATGTCCCCTCAACCTCTGTATTCAGGCAGTTGCTTTTTCTCGGTGTTTCCACTCCCATAGTTTATCCTTTGCTTATGAATGGTGTTTTTTTTCTCCTGGATCCCTGAAAGTTGTTCAGGGACATTACACCGCCCCTAATGGAGAAGTCCATTACGTTCGATGATACCACAGTGTATTAGTCTCTGTGTACAATGTTCTCCTGGTTCTGCTCCTCTCGCTCTGCATCACTTCCTGGAGGTTGTTCCAGTCTCCATGGAACTTCTCCACTTTATTATTCCTTTGAGCACAATAGTATTCCATCACCAACATATACCACAGTTTGTTCAGCCATTCCCCAATTGATGGGCATCCCCTCGTTTTCCAGTTTTGGGCCACCACAAAGAGCGCAGCTATGAATATTTTTGTACAAGTCTTTGTGTCCATTATCTCTTTGGGGTACAGACCCAGCAGTGCTATGGCTGGGTCAAAGGGTAGATATTCTTTTGTCGCCCTTTGGGCATAGTTCCAAATTGCCCTCCAGAATGGTTGGATCAGTTCACAACTCCACCAGCAATGAATTAATGTCCCTACTTTGCCACATCCCCTCCAGCATTCATTACTTTCCTTTGCTGTTATGTTAGCCAATCTGCTAGGTGTGAGGTGATACCTCAGAGTTGTTTTGATTTGCATCTCTCTGATTATAAGAGATGTAGAACACTTCTTCATGTGCTTGTTAATAGTTTTGATTTCTTTATCTGAGAACTGCCTATCCATGTCCCTTGCCCATTTATCAATTGGAGAATGGCTTGATTTTTTGTACAATTGATTTAGCTCATTATAAATATGAGTAATTAAACCTTTGTCAGAGGTTTCTATGAAGATTTTTTCCCAATTTGTTGTTTCCCTTCTGATTTTAGTTATATTGGTTTTGTTTGTACAAAAGCTTTTTAGTTTGATGTAGTCAAAATTATTTATTTTACATTTTGTGATTCTTTCTATATCTTGCTTGGTTTTAAAGCCTTTCCCCTCCCAAAGGTCTGACATGTATACTATTCTGTGTTTACCCAATTTACTTATGGTTTCCTTCTTTATGTTTAAGTCACTCACCCATTTTGAATTTATCTTGGTGTAGGGTGTGAGGTGTTGATCTATTCCTAGTCTCTCCCACACTGTCTTCCAATTTTCCCAGCAGTTTTTATCGAATAGTGGATTTTTGTCCCAAAAGCTGGGATCTTTGGGTTTATCGTATACTGTCTTGCTGAGGTCGTTTTCCCCCAGTCTATTCCACTGATCTTCCTTTCTGTTTCTTAGCCAGTACCAAATTGTTTTGATGACTGCTGCTTTGTAATATAGTTTGAGGTCTGGGACTGCAAGGCCCCCATCATATGTGTTTTTTTTTTCATTATTTCCCTGGATATCCTTGATCTTTTGTTCTTCCAAATGAACTTTGTTATGGTTTTTTCTAAATCAGTGAAGAAGTATTTTGGTAGTTCAATGGGTATGGCACTAAATAGATAAATAAGTTTGGGTAGGATGGTCATTTTTATTATATTGGCTCGTCCTATCCATGAGCAGTTAATGTTTTTCCAATTGTTCAAGTCTAGTTTTAGTTGTGTGGCGAGTGTTTTGTAGTTGTGTTCATATAGTTCCTGTGTTTGTCTTGGGAGATAGATTCCTAGGTATTTTATTTTGTCTAAGGTGATTTTGAATGGGATTTCTCTTTCTAGTTCTTGCTGCTGAGCTGTGTTGGAGATATATAGAAAAGCTGATGATTTATGTGGGTTTATTTTGTATCCTGCAACTTTGCTAAAGTTGTTGATTATTTCAATTAGCTTTTTGGTTGAATCTCTAGGATTCTTTAAGTAGACCATCATGTCATCCGCAAAGAGTGATAACTTGGTCTCCTCCTTGCCTATTCTGATGCCTTCAATTTCTTTATCTTCTCTAATTGCTACTGCTAGTGTTTCTAGTACAATGTCAAATAGTAGAGGTGATAATGGGCATCCTTGTTTCACTCCTGATCTTATTGGGAATGCATCTAGTTTATCCCCATTGCAGATGATATTAGCTGTTGGTTTTAGATATATACTGTTTATTATTTTTAGGAATGACCCTTCTATTCCTATGCTTTCTAGTGTTTTTAATAGGAATGTATGTTGTATTTTATCAAAGGCTTTTTCTGCATCTATTGAGATAATCATGTGGTTCTTGCTAGTTTGCTTGTTGATGTGGTCAATTATGTGGATGGTTTTCCTAATGTTGAACCAGCCCTGCATCCCTGGTATGAATCCTACTTGATCATGGTGAATGATCCTTCTGATCACTTGCTGGAGTCTTTTTGCTAGTATCCTATTTAAAATTTTTGCATCTATATTCATTAGGGAGATTGGTCTATAGTTTTCTTTCTCTGTTTTTGACCTGCCTGGTTTTGGAATCAGTACCATGTTTGTGTCGTAAAAGGAGTTTGGTAGAACTCCCTCTTTGCTTATTATGTCAAATAGTTTGTATAGTATTGGGGTTAACTGTTCTCTGAATGTTTGATAGAATTCACAGGTGAATCCATCAGGCCCTGGGGATTTTTTCTTAGGAAGTTCTTTGATGGCTTGATGGATTTCAATTTCTGATATGGGATTATTTAAGAATTCTATTTCCTCTTCTGTTAGTCTAGGCAGTTTGTATTTTTGTATATATTCATCCATTTCTCCTAAATTGGTGTATTTATTGCCATATAATTGGGCAAAGTAATTTCTAATGATTGCCTTAATTTCCTCCTCATTGGAGGTGCTGTCCCCCTTTTCATCTTTAATGCTGTGAATTTGCTTTTCTTCCTTCCTTTTTTTAATTAGATTGACCAGTACTTTGTCTATTTTGTTTGTTTTTTCAAAGTACCAGCTTCTTGTCTTATTTATTAAATCAATAGTTCTATCACTTTCGATTTTATTAATTTCTCCCTTAATTTTTAGGATTTCTAATTTGGTTTTCTGCTGGGGGTTTTTAATTTGATCGCTTTCGAGTTTTTTCAATTGCATTTCCAATTGATTGATCTCTGCTCTCCCTTGTTTGTTAATATGAGCTTTCAGGGATATGAATTTGCCTCTGATTACCGCTTTGGCTGCATCCCAAAAGGTTTGAAAGGATGTTTCGCCATTGTCATTTTCCTTGATGAAATTATTAATTGTTTCTATGATTTCTTCTTTAGCTAAACGGTTTTGGAGTATCATATTGTTTAATTTCCAATTGGTTTTAAATTTGGTTTTCCATGTACCATTACTAATCATTATTTTTATTGCCTTGTGATCTGAGAAGGCTGCATTCATTATTTCTGCTTTTTTGCATTTGTGTGCTATGTTTCTGTGACCTAATGTATGGTCAATTTTTGTGAATGTGCCATGTGGTGCTGAGAAGAAGGTGTATTCCTTTTTATCCCTATTTATTTTTCTCCATATGTCTATTAATTCTAATTTTTCTAAGATTTCATTCACTTCTTTTACCTCTTTCTTATTTATTTTTTGATTTGATTTATCTAAATTTGATAATGGTTGGTTTAAGTCTCCCACTAGTATGGTTTTATTGTCTATTTCTTCCTTCAATTCTCCTAGTTTCTCCATTAGAAATTTGGGTGCTATATTATTTGGTGCATACATGTTGATTAATGATATTTCCTCATTGTCTAGAGTCCCTTTTAACAAAATATAATTACCTTCCCTATCCCTTTTGATCAGGTCTATTTTTGCATTGGCTTTATCAGATATCATGATTACCACTCCTGCCTTCTTTCTATCAGTTGAGGCCCAGAAGGTCTTACTCCATCCTTTAATTCTGACCTTGTGGGTGTCAACCCGCCTCATGTGTGTTTCTTGAAGACAACATATGGTAGGGTTTTGGATTCTAATCCATTCAGCTATTCGTCTACGTTTTATGGGTGAGTTCATCCCATTCACGTTCAAAGTTATGATTGTCATTTGTGGACTCCCTGGCATTTTGATTGCCTTCCCTAATTCTAACCTTTTCTTCTTCGGCTCTACCTTTTAGTCCAGTGATTTACTTTGAATCAGTCCCCCTTGTCCCCTCCCTTGATGTTTCCCTTTTTAGTCCCTCCCTTTTTGTTCCCTCCCCCTCCCCCCTCTCTTTCCCTCCCTTTTTGTTCTCCCTCTCCCCCTCCCCCCCTTGGTTTTCCCTTCTCCTTACCCTTGTTGGGTAAGATAGAATTCAAGATCCCAATGGATCTGGATGTTTTTCCCTCTCAGAGTTGATTTCCCTGAGATTGAGGTTTAAGTAACCCCCCCCCCCTCTTCCTCTCCTTCTTATAGGAGTTTTCTTCCCCTCCCCTTCCCCTGTGAATCTTTGTGTGAGAACCATTATTCTATTTGGTCTTTCTTTACCCCCTATTTATACATTACATTTTCCCCACATATTAGTATACATAGGTTGATATAAATGTAGTCCTTATAGAAGAGAGTTTGAGTAAAAGAAGATAACATTTTTCCCCTTTCCTTAATATTTACCTTTTCAGGTATTCCTTGCTCTTTGATTTTCGGTATCAAACTTTCCACAGAGCTCTGGTCTTTTCTTTGCAAAAAGTTGGAAGTCTTCTATTTTGTTGAATGCCCATACTTTCCCTTGGAAGTATATAGTCAGTTTTGCTGGGTAGCTGATTCTTGGTTGGAGACCCAGCTCTCTTGCCTTTCTGAAGATCATGTTCCATGCCTTACGATCATTCAGAGTAGAACTTGCAAGGTCTTGTGTGACCCTGATTGGCATTCCTTTATATCTAAATTGTCTTTTTCTGGCTTCCTGTAGGATTTTTTCTTTTGTTTGATAGCTTTGGAATTTGGCAATTACATTCCTGGGAGTTGTCTTTTGGGGGTTTAGTGTAGAAGGTGTTCTGTGAGCTCTGTCAGTGGATGTATTGCCCCCTTGTTCTAGAATCTCTGGGCAATTTTCTTTGATTATATCTTGTATCACCATGTCCAGTTTGGTGTTTATTTCTGGCTTTTCTGGGAGTCCAATTATTCTTAAATGTTCTCTTCTCCCCCTGTTTTCCAGATCTATCACCTTGTCGGTGAGATATTTTATGTTCTCTTCTAATTTCTTGGTGTTTTGGCTTTGCTTTATTAGTTCTTGCTTTAAAGCCTGGTTTTCTTTTACAGTTTGGTCAAACTGGTTTTGTAGATGCGTGAATTTCTTTTGCATCATTTCCCACTTTTCCTCCCAGAGGGCTTCCATCTTTTTGGTCCTTTCTGATTCAAATTCTTCATGTGTTTGTGGAGAGTTTCTATTTCCTTTGGAAGATTTTGGAGAATTTTCTTGTATATCTTCTTCTATCTGCTCTGTATTTTGTATTTTGGCTCCATAGAATGTGTCCAGAGTCGCCCCTTTCTTCTTATTTTTCTTGGTATTTTGGGGCTTCTGTGCTTCTGTAGAGTTTGTCATCTCTGAACGTGGAGGATTGGCTTTTCTTGTCTTTGTCTGGTGATCCGAGGCTTTAGTCCTGGGCAGATGTTGGTTCTATGAGCGTTCCCTGGGTTAAACTGAATATGCCTCACTGGAACTGGAATGGAAGGGTCGGACCACGAGGCCACACTCTCCCCCTGGCTCGATTTCCGGAAGTTGCCTTCAGAATCCCTGGCCGTGAGGCTGTTTCATTGGCCTGCGGGGGGATGGGCTGCCGCTTCCCCAAGCTCCGAGAGCACAGACTTTCACTGAGACTTGGATAGCAGGATCCAGCCCGTGAGGCTGTCTTGCCCGCCCTGAGGGTTGCTGTTGTTTTGACCAGCTCTCTGCAGCGGAGGCCCCAGGCAGTAACTTTCACCCGGACCAACCGGCTCTCTGCAGCGGAAGCCCCAGGCAGTAACTTTCACCCGGACTGGGACTTGGGTAGAAGACCCTGAGGGTTGTTGTTCCTCAGACCCTGCTCTCTGAGCCCGGCGCGGCTGCCGCTTCCGGGAGCCTTGGACTCTGCGCTCCTACCCCTGAGGTCCGAGGGATCTCGGGTTCTGGCTTTTAAGGGGAGCCGTACCTTTTGAACCGGGTCCAGGTCCAGGAAGAGGGTTCCCAGGGTCTGTGCTGTTGATCATTTTGAATTTCGGCGCCTTAGGAGCTTCTAGTTTTAGATCGGTCGGGAAGGGTTTTCCGGAGATCTGAACTTCAGCTTTCTCTAAGCCGCCATCTTAACCGGAAGTCCCGTTTCTTGCCTTTTCAATGGATGGGGAAGGGTGGTAGGGGGCAAAAGAATTTGGAACTGAAAAACATTTTTTAATTGTTAAAAATAAATAAATAATAAATTAGAAAATATAAATGCTTATTGATTGATCACCAGAGCCTAGCTGCTTAAATCTATGGAGATTCTTTTTTTTTTTTAAACCCTTACCTTCCATCACCAAATCAAGACTGTGTAAAGGTTCCAAGGCAGAAGAATGATAAGGGCTAGGTAATGTAGGTCAAGTGACTTGTCCAGGGTTACCCAGCTAGGAAGTAACACCCTGGGGATTCTTAAAAGAGAAACTTCCCACATACTCCCTTACTAGCAAAGGTAGGAAGGTGAAAGGTCTAACTAATAATATTGAAATCAAAATCATCCCTGTGGGTTTATAGTTAGGTAAGGAGATTATCCACACAGGATTTTTATTTTATTAGACATTGCATTGCCCTTTGGGTTACAAATAAATATTTATTTAATACTAATTCTGTTTGTATCTTCAGATTAGCCAATTACTATCTAAATGGGTGTTTTGTGTACTTTAGTCACTTTAGCCAATGGTTTTATCAAATGGAAACAATAAAATTCATCAAAAGTGCCCAGAATACTTCTTAGGAAGTGGGTGTGTCAGAGCTATGTAGGTGTAAACACTTAAGGTGGAAATCACACCTAAATACACACACTAATTGATTTTCAATGGTCTTGGAAAAAAATTTTAGATGTTTGGGATTTTAGAGGTGAGATATTCCTATGAACCCTCACTGACTTCCCACTCTTGGCAATTGGGTTATTTTCTCTTTATAGGCTTCTATTTCCTCTAGTCAAGTCTCTGCACAGCCTCCTCTGGGAATGACCTTGCCTTGGCTTCTTCACCTTTTCTAATCTTTCCAAATTTAAATCTAATCCATTGAAAATCAATTCGTGTTTCTGTGAAGTTTCTACCAGGGGAGTATTCTCTGACCCTTGGCTCCATCTTGGAGGCTAAAGTTAGTTAAAGTTAAAGTTAGTAAGTTTCTACCAAGATGAAAACGTTTCAGCTTCAGCTCAGGACAATGTGTCCTCCAAATAGAAGTCTGAGCATAGAGATCCATTATTGGAAGATGAACCATCAGGTGATTTCCCTTTTTCTTTCTTTTTTTCAGATATAGCAACTTAGGAAAACTTTCTTAAAAGGAAGGGATAAAAATATGTACAGGTAGAGGAAGTGTCTAGTGGGATTCATTCAGTCAAGTGGCATTTTTATTAAGCATCTACCACATGCCAGGAACATACTAGACACAGAGAGATGGCTCAGTGGATATATAGTGGGTCAGGAGTGAGGAAGACCTGAGTTCAAGTCCAGCTCAGGCACTTACTGTGTGACCTTGGGCAAGTCATTAAAACTTGTTTGCCTCAGATTCCTCATCTGTTAAATGAGCTGGAGAAGTAAATGGCAAATCACTCTAGTATCTTTGCCAAGAAAACCCCTAAGGGGGAAGGGGGGAAAGAGTTGGATGTGACTAAAAAACTACAAAAACAATAGCAATAAATACTTCTCTGCATTTATTATATTTATTGTTTATTATAGCACAGTATTAAACCATTACATTTATGAACTACAATGTTTTATCCATTATCCAATTAATGGGTATATGCTTTGTTTCCATTTCTTGGCTCCAGCAAAAACTGCTGCTCTCTAGATATGTTATTCTCTAGGAAGCCTTTCTTTTTGTTATTAACCTAGATATTGACAACCTGGTTTTAGGAAACTCCAAATTGACCCTTCCACCTGACAGTCTGCCTCCTAAGAAAACCCTTTGTCCCAGACTGAACCATAAATCCTCAAGCATCCTCAGATTACTTCAGATAGGATTAGCAGCTATAATCAAGCCTTAGGTAGCCTTTTGTCTTCCAAGCTATTTTATTTAGACTATTTCCAGGGGTTCCAGCCCCTGGCTTGGATCTTCCTTCTCTAGCCTCCATGTAGCCAATCAGTTTTCCTTCCTTCCTATATTCCCTAAAGTGTATATAAGACCCCAAGTTCTTGAGCTCAATGGATCCCATTAGTGGTACCTTTTCCCAGAGATATTGTTCCCAGAGTCTCAGCTTAGCTCTGTGTGCATGACTCTGTGTGGTGGCCGTCAGAGCATTGTCTCCCTTGTCCTGATTAAACATGTGCTCTTTCTAACTGCTTTAGTGGTTCTGTGTTTTTCAAGTTTAACAATATATACCTAGTGCTAGAATCTCTGGACATTTCAGTTCTATTCTCCACCCCTCTTTTCTCCCCTTTACTTTTATTAGCAAAGTTCGAATTTGTTCTTAGAAATGTTTGTATCATTTCTCATCTCCATCACTAATGCATTAAGGTGGAGAGGCTCAGTGGATTTAGATCCAGGCCTAGAGATTGGAGTTCTGATGTTTAAATCTAACCTCAGATACTTCCTAGCTGTGTGACCCTGGGCAAGTCACTTAAACCCCATTGCCTAGCCCTTACTGCTCTTCTCCCCTAGAAATAATACACAGTATTGATTCTAAGATGGAAGGTAAGAGTTAAAAAAATGCATTAATGTGTTCATTTTTTCTCTAGTAATATAATTTTTGTTGCTTTTGTTGTTGATGCAATTAACCTTTCAACTTTGATGATTCCTGCTTTTGTCGTATTTACCAGTTGGGGCAGCTAGGTGGTACAATGTATAGAGTCATAAGCCTGAAATCATGAAATCCTGAGTCCAAATCAAGCCTCAGATACTTACTAGTTTTGTGACCCCTGAAAAATCACTTAATCTTTATCTTAATCTTAATCTTCCTTAGTTTCCTGACCTGTATAAGGGAGAACAATAACACCTATTTTCTAAGGTTGTTATGAAACTCAAATGAGATAATAATTAGCACTTAGTTCAATACATAGTAAGCATGGCATAAATGTTAGCTATCATAATTATTTCTATCAAAGAATTCTTGATTAGTGCCATTATTAGCAGAATTTAAAAAATCTATTGTAGTCCAACCACTTATGAGTTAGGCTTCCAGAGAGTAATCTTATAGCTCAGAAATGTAATTCCTCATTGCAAGAGGACGTTTAATGAGGTTTGAGATTGGATTTAGATCTTACAGTTGAACAACTTTATTGATGGGAGTACTTGACTCACTGAATATACTTCACAAAGACATATTGGGTTATATCATACATATATTTTAGTGCCATATGTCTGAAGTCAAAATTACTATCAAATACACATTCATATTTAGACAATTTTTTCTTTTCTTTTCTTTTTTTAACTACATGCCTGTTTTAGTTTAATACAGGTTACATGACCTGTGGTGTAGTATATTCTTTTCTCTTTTTTTGTTTGGTGGAATGGTGTTCTAAGGACCCAAGAGATTAAGTTATTAAATATTAATCATTTGTCTTGTTATTAAATATATATGCAAAATTGTAGATTCTTAAACTCTTTCTCTCTCTCTGATAAACTCCTTGCTCTTTCTAGTAAAGCCAATGGTCCACTTTGCAGAATAATGCTCCTAAACTACTGAAATGATAAATTTCCATTGGAGGCTAGTGGAAATAAAGATTAATTTCTTCTCCCAATTCAAGTTCATGGACCCTGTGAAACTGGAGGTCCATGGAACTCAGGTTAATATCTGTTGATTTTGATGGGGAACCTCAATGGCTTAGTGGATTGAGAACCAGGCCTAAGAGATTGGAGGTCCTAGAGATGGGCGGTTCAAATTTGGCCTCAGACACTTCCTAGTTATGTAACCTTGTGCAAGTCATTTAATTCCCATTATCTAGCCTTTACCATTCTTCTGCCTTGTAATTAATACACAGTATTGATTCTAAGATAAAAAGTAAGTTTTTTTTTTAAATCATATTGAAAAGAGGCAGCCTGTTGGACTAGAACTAACACTGAATTTGGAGTTAGAGGATTTAGGTTTTGATTTTACCTCTGCCCTTTAAAAGTCATTTAACCTTGGGAATACATTTAATATCTTTGGGTTTAGCTTCCTCACCTATAAAGTGAAGGACTTGTTATAGTTTTAAATCCTATGGTCCCAGTGCTTCTTCATTTTTTTCTTTGGAATATTTTTCCATGGTTACATGATTCATGATTCCTACCTTTTCCCCTTTCTTCCTCCTCCCAGCACTGACAAGCAGTTCCCCTGGGTTATACATATATCATTGTTCAAAACCCATTTCCATGTTATTCATATTTGCAGTAGAGTGACCTTTTAACATCAAAACACTATTCATATCCCCACTGAACCACGAAATTGATCATATCTTTTTCTTCTGCATTTCTGCTCCCACAGTTCTTTCTCTGGATGTGGATAGTGTTCTTTCTCCTAAGTCCCTCAGGATTGTCTTAGGTCTTTGCATTGCTGCTAGTAGAAAAGTCCATTACATTTGACTATGCCACAATGCTTAAGTCTCTATGTACAATGTTCTCCTGGTTCTGTTCTTTTTTTTTTCTTTCCAGTTCACATAGAAATCCTCCATTCCATCACCACCAGATACCACAATTTGTTCAGTCATTCCCCAATTAATGGACACCCCCTCATTCTCCAATTTTTTTTTTGCCACTACAAAGAACATGGCCATAAATATTTTTGTACAAGTCTTTCCCCTTATTATCTCTTTAGGATACAAACATACCAGCAGTGGTATAGTTGGATCAAAGGGCAGGCATTCTTTTAGAGTCCTTTTGGCATAATTACAAATTGCCCTCCAGAATGGTTAGACCAAATCACAACTCCACCAGCAGTGTATTGGTGTCCCAATTTTGCCACATCCCCTTCAACATTTATCACTTTCCTTTACTGCCATATTGGTCAGTCTGCGAGGTGTAAGGTGGTACCTCAGTGTTATTTTTATTTGCATTTCTCTAATTAGGAGGGATTTAGAACACTTTTTCATGTACTTATTGATAGTTTTGGTTTCTTCATGTGAAAACTGCCTAAGCATATCCCTTGACCATTTGTCAACTGGGGAATGTCTTGATTTTTTTTTTTTTTGTAAATTTGAATTAGTTCCTTATATATTTGGGAAATAAAACCTTTGTCAGAGAGTTTTGTTGTAAAGATTTTCCCCCAGTTTGTTGCTTTCCATATAATTTTGGTTGCATTGGCTTTGTTTATACAAAAACTTTTTAAATTTGATATAACCAAAGTCATTCATTTTACATTTTGTAATGTTCTCTATCTCTTGCTTGGTCCTTTCTTCATTCTTAAAGGCTCACATTACCAGAAAGATTTAGGTTAGATAAACTTCCTGAATATCAGGAATGTGAGATAGGAGCAGGAGCCAGAGTGAAACTGTGACCTCACCTCTGAAAATCTTCAAAAATAGGACAGTAGCCAGGATATGTTGGCTACATAGGATGATCAGAAGATGGGTCAAATACTTCTGGTTTCAAGAGACCTTCACTGCATCACATATCCTAAGTCTTTCCAGTTTGGTGGAATTTCTTAGAGTTTATGATCTGTCCAGTTTTTCAGAACCCAAAGTCACCTTCACACTTAGATAAGGTATCAAGGAAGAACTTCAGTGGAGAGAGGAGGCAGTTAGAATGCATAGAGACATAATTTCCTTTCTCTACTCCCTTCAAAAGGGTAAGGGAGAGACACAGAAGGACTCATGTAGGCATGGCACTAGGACAAAAAGATGCCATTTCCTAGAATGCTGTTTGCCAAAGGTGCATGTTAGAAAATTTCCTAGCCGAGAAAGAAAAACCAAAACCTCACTTTCCCAAAATGGTGTGGCCAGAGAACTGTGGCAGAAATCACCAAAGAGTATAGGGAAAAGAGCCAGAAGGGAAAAGAATAAGGAGGAGGAGACCTGTAAGAGATAGCAGAGATGAGAGGAGCCATGAATTGGCCTGAAGTAGGAACTGGGACTAAAAGACAAGTAGTCAGAAATGTCTTACCATCCAAAGACTGTAACATTGTACTGAAAGGGGATAATATGGGAACTCTGGAACAGGATAAAGCAAGAAGAGCAGACAGCAAATGTCTTTGAGACTCATCCAGCAGGTCCCCAAGTTAATGGGAACTTTGAAACTTTCTGAATTGGTTCTGATAATTTCTAAGAACACAAACCAAAATGTTTCTAGGGGTGAGAAGAAAGAAACTATATTCTCCAGAGGAATGAGGTTATATTTATAAAGTGTTTAGCCTGGTGCCAGCACATAATAGATGCTTAATAAATTATTCCCTTCCTCTATAATTTTATTCAATACAGGAGATAATATACTGGCTCCCTCTTTAATCTTTTTGTGTGTATATATTTTTATGTATCTGTATATTTGTAAGTGTGCATGGGTGATGTTTGTGTGTGTGATTTCATCTATGTGGGGAACTACTGAAATAGAAACTCTCCATCAAAGCATATGTGTACCTTATATGTAACTTATAGTCTAAAAATTGGCCTCGTAATGATTAATCAGTTATTGTTTCTATGTTCCTTTGGTTATTTATAGAGACTTGGGGAAAGTGGGACACTTCTTCTGAGTTTGTGGAATTACACCTATTCATTTTGCCACTCTCAACTTGGAAAGTCCCATAATCTTTCCTTCAGTTAGAAATCAGATCATCTATTCTAATGCATTGTTTATTTTTTAATTAATTGGTTTTTATTTAATTAATTGTTTTTAATACATAAAAATCTATTTCCCCTTGTATTTGTGGTTCAGGACCAAGCTGAGTAAGGACACTGGTTCCAATTTGTTGGGCAATTGCCATGCATTCCTTAATAAATTTATATACTTGGAAGTATATAAACTTTTGTTTCCTTAGTCATTTCATCTTTCACGCACCACAGAAGTCTTTCTGCCTTGGTGTTATGGAGGAGGAGGGAAAGTAGCTGCTATGTGCTAGGTACAGGAGACACAAGTATATGGAATTAAACAATCTAATTAATTGTCAGGGATGATAACACCAATATCACTGGTATATTACTTTTGTCTATTTCATCAGCACAATCTACCTTTGAATTCAAATACTGAATATGTTCAAGCTTAGACTAAAGAAGGCAATATGGTATTGTGAAAAGTGAATCAAAAGTTCTTAGTCTATCAATCAGCAACTTTTAAATTAATCAATCAATAACTTAAAGTACCCTTACTTGACACTAAGGAAGAGAGCTCACAAGTCACTTTCTAGAGTAAGGTCACATCTCCAAAGGTTACTGTCACCTGCCTTGGACAATGCTAAGCAAATTGAAAAACTGCGATGGGTTCCCATAAAGTGGGGAAGGTACAGGAAGTGATGTGGAAAAAAGACTATAAAAGTCCTGAACTTCCTGTCCAGGAGATTGCTCCTTTGGACTTCTCCTTTGGACTGCTTCTTTGGAGGACTTCGTGTCAGTTAGCTGGGTGAATAGCTTGTCTACCTTTCCTGGCTTCTGGAGAGATTGGTTCCAGATAGTCCTTCCTTTCCTGGAGGAGGCTGTGTTGGTGGAACCCTTGCTGAAGACACTACCAGGTCTTCTGCCTGAAAATTACCAAGCCCCGCTGGGGATGAGCTGGACACTGGAGTAACACTTAGGGTGGTAGGCTAGACATTTCTCTACCCTCTTCTTACATTTTTCCACTTTCACTCTTTCTACCTCTTTGTAAATAAAGCTACTAAAAGTAATTTTGACTTAAGCTATAGTATTTTAAAGTCTGTGACCACAGTATTACTTTAGAACTTTCATATTAGCATAAAAAAACTAAATTCTATATTTGTACAGTATCGTAGAAAGGATGTTGGATTTGGATTCAAAGGATCTATTCAAATATTGACTCTGCCACTAACCACCTATGTAGAGAACATAGAGAAGTTACTTTACTCCAAAAGTTTTAGTTACTTTATCTGTAAAATGAAAGAGTTGGATTGGATGACCTGTAAGGTCTTGTTTCCTTCAAATCAAAGATTCTACATGGAAAAGAGTTTGGATTTATAGTCAGAGGATCTCAGTTTAAATCCTGGTTCCAAAGCTTCCTATCTGGATGACCTCTTTGGTTTTCAGTTTCCTCAACTAAGATGACTACTAAGGTCCCCTCAAGCTCTACTTTCTATAAATCTTATGAAGAACTTTTTCAGCTACCAGCTTCATGAAGTACATTCTGAAAAGCCCTGAGTTAGACAATCTCTTAACTTCCTATCTTACTTTCTAATCTAAAAAAATTAATTAAACTTAAATAATAAAAACAACATACTTTATACAATTGACACAGAGCTTTATTGAGAACTGAGATTCAAAATGAGAAGAATCTGGAACTGATAATAAGAGAGGAGATGTTTGAACTTGTATTAATTTACACATTAATTTGGCAAGCACAGTGAGAAAATAATTATGCTCCAAAGGAAAAAAATGAGTTCTAAAGTTTGGTATACTAAAAACTCTGAATTCAACACTTATAACACTTTCATAAGTAGTTTGTTCCTGCCAGTATTTTCATTAGAAAAGTATTTACAACTGGCAAGGGCTTTTATGTACTTTATTCAGGCTTCTGGATTTCATTGACTTTCAAAAGGGTAACTTTTCCATTCACAGTCTCCTTCATTATGGCCATGATCTTTGGAGCTGAAGAGACAGAGACAAAAAAAAATTAGAAAAAACACAATGAGCATGTTCTTCCCTCAGTTTATCCCCACTAAAACTTACCTTTTCTGAAGATTGCATGTTTTGTGCTTCTTGAGATAACAGGATCAAAAATACTCAGCAAATCTGGGTTCTTGTGAGCTTATTAATATAGAAAACCTTGGACAAAGATTTCTCTCATCTTCCCTAGCTTCTGGGTGCAAGTGTACTTTTAAAAAATAATATTTTATCCCCCCAATTGTATGTAAAAACAATTTTAACATTCATTTTTAAAAATCTGATTCTAATTTATCTCCCTTTCTTCCATCTCTTTCCCCTATCCTGAGAGAGTAAGCAATCTGATGCAGATTGTACATGTAAAACATTTTTTCCATATTAGTCATTTTTTGGAAGAGATTTAGAACAACAAAAAAGAAGAAAGTGAAATATACTATATTTTGGTCTACACTCAGACTCCATCAGTTCTTTCTCTAGAGGCAGATGGAATTTTTCATTATGTCTTTGGGATTGTCTTGGATCATAGTATTGTTGAGAATAGCTAGGTCATTTACATTTATTCATCATATCAAGTTGTTGTTACTATGTACAATGTTCTTCCTGTTCTACTCACTTCACTTGGTATAAGTATATTTTAAGAGAGAGGTACTCTGTGGATGATGTCTTGGTTCTTAGGTTAATAACTCTTATTTAATTCTAATGTGGATGGAGGACAACTATAATAACTGGACATAGTCAAATGGATAAGCAAACAAGTTAAAATACATTCTGCTAGAGTGCCCTTGACTTTTAATTTTTAATATTATTTCAGGTTAACTTCTTGATTGGCACCAAATCCCAGTCACTGTCTATGAGCAAATAGCCAAGGATCTTTTGTATATATGTGCTTGGTGTAAAATTGAGATTTGAACTCTGGACTCCATTCCCAGAGTGTCAATGATAATAAGCTACATTTTTGAATTTTAAAGCTCTTTTATTATTATATTTTTCTTGCCTGTGCAATATACTATTTTTAAAAATTTTTTCTCTTTTATATTTGAAGCACATGTCACCAGTATTAAGATTTTCTTTAACCTTTTGATTTTTCAGTAATATAAGTTTAAAACACATTTGTCAATGCATGCCCCAAAAGCTTGTGACTATAAAAACGATGCCACTAATTATTTAAAATAATTATGGGACTTTGCTTAATGATTCTGTCTGATTCCAGGACAAGAGATATACACAAAAGAGCCATTGCACAGAGCCAAAGAAAAGCCAATCCAGGATGGATTGATGCACTTCTAGGTCAATACAAAGGTCTTGAACCTAGTGTGAAGACTCGAGGTTACTGTGTTTAACATTGCTAGACATAGGCTTTCCTTGTGTCCACACTCACTCTGAAGATACTCACAGACGAGTATCCCCGAAACCTTGGCTCCTACTTGGCTTCTATAATCTGGTCCCCTTCTCTGCCTTTCATAGTCTGGTACCTTTCTGTAGTCCTGGCTACTGACTGGGTAAATGTATCATTGCTTAGATCATTTTGATTGGGCCCTGATTGAAGGACCTGTTATAGATTTATTTTTCTTTTACTTGGAATTTTTACACATAAGACTTTGATAGTCTATATTTTCATCCAGAAATTTTTCTTTTTTCTTTGGATTTTTCTGATATCTTTTTACTATCTCTTGCCAATTGATTCATATATCTCATACCTCAGCCATGCATCCATAAGTGATCCTTTTTTTTTTCAATCACCCTGTTAACGGGGGGGGGGGGGGATGTAAAAATATCATTATTTAAATTGCAAAGTTTAAATTCTTTTTGAGAAGAATTTTAGGTAAAGAAGATGCTACCTCTCTGAATCCAGAACTGAACTGTTGGAGAAGTCACCATGAAGAAGCCTCCAGACCACAAGTGCACAAAAATGAACTTTGGGTGTGGTTGATTGAACATTTATTTGTATCTATACTTTCATGCCAAAGGGGACTGCCCCCTAACTGGCTTTTTGTCAATGCATTCAGCAATTATTGGTTTTATTCTTTTTTTTTTCTCTTATCCTCAAATTATTGTAATCTTTAAATTGATTATGTTTTCATGATCCTTTGGGGAAGGACTTCTTCCCACAGTATCAAACAGGGGGGAATGTAAAACTGAGATTTGAACTCTGGACTCCATTCCCCAGGAGTCCTTGCTAGCTCCCAGAATGCCCTCTAATCTCACTAAATTCTCACCTGGGACGAGAACAAAATTTTATTTAAAGGGTCTTCCCCATAGGCGGGCTCTCTTTTGGACTTCCGTTTTGGGGCAGATGTGGCTCTTTCCATAATGTAGGTGAGGTCTTGTCTAGGCCTCTGGTCTAGGCACGTGTTTTTTCTTACTTCTATATTCTTAAATTCTCAACCTTTAATAAACCTCATAAAATATAACACTCCTTGCAGAGAGAAACTAATTTCTACCTGCCTCAGTCTCCCCTAAATTTTAATCTTTACATTGGGAGGAAATGGGGTGATCAAACTAAGAGCTTGGTTTGTGCTTATCAAGTAGTATATTTAGTCCCAGGCACCATATTTTAAAGGGAAAATGACACTGTGGGATGTGTTCCAAGAATGATTGAGATGGAGTAGGACCTAGAAACAATGTAATTTTAGGTTTTTTTTTTAGTTTTTTTTTAGTTTTTTTTTAGTTTTTTAGTTTTTTTTAGTTTAAGAGAAGTCTTAAGTATGATGAGAGAATATATGAAAGCTATTCCTTAATTTTGAAATATTGAAGGAAGTGCCAATATTTTATAATCTTTTCAATAAATATTTGTTCAGTTGTACTATGTATACTATGTACACAATAATGCCTTGGTTCTTGGGTGATACCAAGAAAAAGATAATGAATACTTTGCTTTTAGGGCGAAAATACATGGAAATAAATAACTACAATATGGAGGAGAATATATTAGTGTTAGGAGGACAAGTCTTGGCAAAGCAATAGTGAATATTCAATAAATGAATTAAGAGTCTAAAAAATAATAGCCTTGATGTATGTTGCTTGGGATATAGAGTCAATAGGCAGCAGGACTTCTTAGTAGAGTTTATGTAGAATGGAATGAGTTGCTACCATTCAAAATGTTCAAATAGAGGTTGAATGCCCATTCATCAAGAGATGTCATAGAGGGGAGAGGAGATTGGTTCATTGGGTGGGAGGTCAGATTATATGATTCCAAAGGTGCCTTCTAACCCAGAATCTATGCTTCTCTGATTTCTGGGAAGAGATTTACTATAGATGGATGATGAGATTATTTTTCTCTTCATTTCTTAAGTCTCACAAAGCAGAGAAATAAGGATATAAACAAAAGGATCCTAACTTAGGTTATAAATAGAGGACAACCTGTTTATTCTTGTAGGCTCCTCACACTGTGCAACTGGTCAGTAAAGGTAGTGTAGGCTACCCATCATTTTTTATTATGCCTTAGAACCTATCTGTAAGATATGAATTTTGACATACATAAAATTAGGGCATTGAATTAGGAAGAATAGTTTGAAACAACAGAATTCTTTACCTTTTGTTTCTGATTTGTAGTCTTCTCTTTTCCTGTAAAAGTTAAAAGGGTTTAGAGAAAAAAAAAACCTACCATGAATAATAAAAATTGACATCATTTTAGCTGCATTGGGAGGATGATATGATTGGTGTTATATTCGTTCTGTAGGTGAAGAAAGAGACTCCAACAATTTGAGCCTTGCCTAATAAACCATCAGAGATTGGATTTGAATGCAGGTCTCTGGTTCTGGTGGTTAGATGGTA
Source organism: Monodelphis domestica (assembly GCF_027887165.1). Taxonomy (NCBI): domain Eukaryota; kingdom Metazoa; phylum Chordata; class Mammalia; order Didelphimorphia; family Didelphidae; genus Monodelphis; species Monodelphis domestica. Next base: position 196,487,122 of record NC_077228.1, on the reverse strand, counting down.
CAGGGGACCAGGTCTGGAGTCAGGAAGATTACTGAGTTCAAATCTGGCCTAAGACGTAGACTAGCTGAGTGACCCCAGGCAACAAGTTATTATTTTCAGTCCCTCATCCCAGTCCTAAGTGACAAATGGGATTCCCATTTCCTTACCTGACCCCATCCTGAGATTCCCAACCCTGGTGCCTTTTTCTTGGGACCCTATAGCTAAGAGAGGCATAAAGGAGTCCTCCTAAGGAATGAGCCATTGCTCTCTGGGCAGAACTATATCCATGGTTGGACTGTCTCCTATGCTAGCAGTACTACTCAGCCTTTCAAGCCACTGCCCTCCCTACTCCTGCCCAGATAAAGATTTACTTCTGGGATCCCTTCCAAATTCAGACTCCAGAGCTATGACTCTTTTTCTTCTTCTTTTAAATTAAAACCCTCATCTTCTTCTTTAGTATCAGTTCTAAGACAGAAAATCAACAAGGGCTAGGCAATTGGGGTTAAGTGACTTGTCCAGGGTCACACAGACAAGAAGTAACAGAGGCTAGATTTGAACCCAGGTCCTCTCAGACCTGGCTCTCTATCTACTGTACTACCTAGTTGTTCTTAGAGCTATGATCCTAATCCTAATACCCCAGTTAAGGCTCTGTAGACAGAGCCCCAAATGAGAACATGTAAATAAATAGTTTCCACATGATTGAAAACCATAGTTTTAGAGCTAAAAATGTCCACATAGGCCATGTAGTTTAATCCCTTCATTTTACAGGGTAACAAACTAAGTTCTAGGGAAACTAAGTAACTAGCCCAAGATTACAGGTAGAAAACAACAGAGACGAGAATTGAACTCAGCTCTTTTAACTCCAGAGTCAGCATTCTCTCCACTGTACTGTGTGGTCCCTTGTCCATGCTGCGCCTGACTTACCCTTTGCCCTCTCCCTCCATGAGGTGGCGGTAGGTGGCAATCTCTTTCTCCAGGTGGGTCTTGATGCCCAGCAGTATCTTGTATTCGTTGTTCTGGCGCTCCAGGTCATGGCGCAATTGCATCAGCTCCTCCTCATAGTGGGAGATGATCTGCTGCATGTCCTGGAGCTGGCAGGAGTAGCGGGACTTGGTGTCTTCCAGCATGCCCTCCAGGGCACATTTCTGAAAAGAAACAAATGCATGAGGTGGTCACAGTTGTGGATGCATTGCCCAGAGCCTTCGTCCTAGGGGTCTCTCCTGGTATTCAGCACTCTCCGTCTGTATGTGGCACTCCTTGGCCAATGACTGTGTTCCATCTGCCTGTTGAGTTGGTTAGTCATCTATTCGAATGTATATGTGTGCATGCCTTGTTGAGGGCCATGCCAAAGTATCTAGATGAACTCAGAAAAGAGGAGCATGCTGGAGCCAGCTCACACTGGTCAGCGAGAGATAACTGTAAAAATTTCAGGACCTCAGAAGTCAGCAAATGCTACAAAGCAGGGTTTTATTTACAGTTTTGTTGATTTTCTAGTCTTTAAAAATTCATAGAGAAAGTGCTAATGCAGATTAAATGCAAAAGTGTGTCTTTTGGAGCCAAATGTTAAATATTTACCCGCACATTTCTGCCTTCTTGTTGTTGGAAGGCTACATTCTTCACTGTCACTCATGCAGATTTGGCATAACTAACTTCCTCAGTGTTACAGCAAAGATTTCTCAGGATTAACATGCTGTGTCTTTATAAAAAGGAATGTATCTTAAAGGGTCCCTTGTTGCGTTCTCTTTCATGTCTTGCCTGACATGACTGGCTCTCTGCTTTGCCTACCTCTGGTCTCTCAGATCTGGTGTCTTAAATTGGATGGTGAGCTCCCTGAGGTGAGGATCATGACTTTATGCTTGCAAAGTTTTTCCTTCTCGTTATTCGGCAACTTCACCTCCACAAAGTTTTCCCTGATCTCCTCTCTGGGTGGAAATCTCCCTCCTCAAATTTACTTCCCTCCCCCCACTCATTTAAATATTGATGTTATTGGTTTTATTCTTCAATAAAAGTCAATTTTTGACATTCTCCTCTCTCCTCAAAATTTTCAGAGAACTTTGCTGGTGTCTCTCCTTAACTCATTCTTCCTTGCATCACAATTATTTGGTTTCCCGTCTTTTCTTCCTTGGGGATACAAATTAATGTTATCCAGTCTCAAAGGTGGGGCAGTGGATAGAGTGCTGGACTTGGAATAAGGAAGACTCTTCTTCTCTTTAAATCTGGACACAGACACTTAGTAGCTGTGTGACTCTGGGCAAGTCACTTAACTCCTTTGGCCTCAGTTTTCTCTTCTGTAAAGTGTGCCGAAGAAGGAAGTAGCAAACTAGCCCAATATCTTTGCCAAGAGTACCAAAGAGTCAGATACAACTGAAATAATTGAAGAACAACAATTGTAACAGGACCCTCAGTAGGTAAGGCTATTATTTTACTTTTCTCTAGTCGATTCTCTATTCTGTTTAGTATAATTTTTTTTTTGAGGTTTTTCTCTTCTTTATCCAACCTTCCCATGGCTTCCCTTTCCCTTTCTCTCCCAAACCTGCTCTCCCTTTCTAAAGACTTTGCCTCAGACTTTGCTAAGAAAACCAGGATCATTTGTCTCAAACTCCATCATCCTTCTTGCTCCTCATCTCAAACGCTCTTGACATTATCCCCCACTATTCCTCTTTTCTCTAGCCTCTAATAAGACTGGTGTATATTAGGGGCTTAATACATGCTTTGTAATGCTTGGCAGATAGATTGTAAGCTCCTTGAGAGTAAGACCTCTTTAAACTCCCATCATCCATCATAAGACCTTGCAGATACTAGGTGCTTAATAAAAATGATTGAATTATACTCCTTTGTATCTTTGTATCCTCCACTGCCTAGCATAGTGCTCTATGCATAGAAGGAAGGTAATAAATTTTTTATTGTTGTCAGTATTGGACGTGGATCAGATCCATGTTCAATACTCTAATGGTGTAGAGTAACTTAGAAACAATTATGTCCAAACACTTCCATATATGTGTGCACATGTATGTATCTCTATTATGTGACTAGCCTAGTACAACAACAATTATTTAATTTTTGCTAAAGCCTTCTTCATAAACTCCTCAGAACATCCCCAAGGCTAGGATAGCCCTCATGAACTGTAGCTTCCAGCCTCTGTTGCTATTCAGCCATGTCTGACTCTCTGTGACCCCATTTGGGGTTTTCTTGGTAAAGATACTAGAGTAATTTGCCATTTCCTTCTCTAGTTTATTTTAAAGATGGGGAAACTGAGGTAAGCAGGTGACTTGTACAACTAGTAAGTGTCTGAGACCAGATATAAATTTAGGAAGATGTCTTCCTGACTCCAGGTCTGACACTGTATTCACTTGCCATCTCGCTGCCCCAGCATCCTGCTTAGATGATAAAAATCCCTGTAGTCTAGAATGCTCACTATCCCTTGCATCATGACTGTTCCAGTAGAATAAAAGTCCTTTGAGGGGAAGGACTACTTTGTTCTCCACCTCTTCCAATCCCCTCCCTAATAGTTGGCATTTTGCCTTACCCATAGTAATAGGAACTAACTCAATGCTTGTTGAGTTGAATGGAACTGAATTGAATCGTTGGTTTCAGATCATAATATGCCCATGTCTACCATATTGTTACCTTAACAAGGAGAGGCTGATGCTTAGTTTTACTAGAGAATAATCAGGGACTCTAGGGAAGACTTGAATGAAAGCTTCATAAGTAGAATATTCAATGGTTTCCTGAGCAGAGACTCACTTTATTCCTCTGGGTTTGGAGGTCAATCTCTAGGGCCTGGAAGGTCCGTCTCAGTTCATGGATATTGTCTTTATTGTTCTGTACAGCTACTGTTCTGCTTTCCAACTCTTGGGATACTGATTCTGACTGTAGGGGCAGAAGGAGAGGACAGAGCATTTTAGCATCAGCAAATGGGACCAAGGAAAACAATTTCCTCATCTTCTTGGGCTTTCTTTTACCTGTTCTTTGTACCATGTATCCAAGTTTTGATGGTTCTTTTTAATTATGCACTCATATTCTTGCCTCATGTCCTCTAGAATCTTAAGGAGATCTTCTCCTGGGGTTGAGTTCACTCTCACATTGACACTGATGTCCTCTGTCATTTGCTGTTTGCTCATTTCCTGTTTATTTTGGAAGCAGAGAAAAGAATGTAATTACAGTAAGGTTCCTGGTCCTCTTCACTGATCTTTTGTAACCAAATCATAAATTTAGGGTGGGGTAGTTAGGATTTTGTCCAAGGTATGACATTTAGAAAGTAGAAAAATTTAATACAATACTCCTTTAGCAATCTAGAAACCATGACAGAAACTAATCAATTGAGTTAAAATCCATAATTTTCAAACTTTATTTAAAAAATTTCAGACTTTTAAATTTCAAACATCATTATGTAGATTTTAAGTCTCTTAAAAATCAGGTAATAATTCTAATTCCCCTCTTCAACTTAGTTGTCAATATCTTAATTAATTTCCCATCAGGAGTTAAAAAATTACTTCAAGGGCAAGGTTCATAATGCTTGTCCCATCCCTCCCCTCTGGTGGTAGCAGACTTTTGAGATCATCTGGTTCAAGACAATAATTTTACAAATAGGAAACCATGGCCAGGGCAGTTAGGCATTTGTGCTGTTTGCTCCAGGTGTCCAAATTTTGAGTAATTACTCTCCTTAAATGGAGAGGTAAAACTAAGCTTTAAGGTGAAAAGAGCCATCATGGTCTCCAAGGACTTTATCCTGGTTGGAATTAGACTCTCAGATATCACTTGCCAATTACGTGCAAAAAAATAAAGTAAAACAAAATAAATAAACCCTCCATGCCTTCTTCCTTATTATTTTGTACAACAAATAACATTAGACTGTCAATCAAAAGACTTATATGTCAGCTGTTTTAATTCCTAATTGCAAAGTGCTCCAGGGTGAATTCTATTCCTTGAGTGCTTCTCTATAACCAGAAGTTCCATTTATACCTAACAAATAGCATTTACTTGTGCTGTGATTTTGAAATTGACAAATTGAGTATTTTTAGGTCACAAGTTAAAGGATTTGGGAATCTGTTCAATAACCTGCAGCAGAAAGGTGTAATAGCTTTTAAAATTCTCTCATTGTAATTGCCTGATGATTGAATGTAACCAACACCCACTAACTCATCAAGAAATAAAGCAGCCATAGAAAGGATTTATTTAACAACCATTGTCTCTGAACAGATTTGTCAAAATCAGTATGCCTAAACCTCGATGGATTACAGCAAGGAGAAAACTCCTTTGTAGTATCATTGGACACAGTGAATTAATTCAGATTGGTGACATTTTTTTTTCAGATAATTTTTTTCCCACTTAAATCTATTTGGTGCTATTAGAAAATGAACTTTCCTGGCCTCTCTATTAATTTAGTAGAATATGAACAGTGGTAGATTTGCTTAAAAATATTATCCATTAACATATTTTCATATTGTTTTAGTTAGGGAAGCTCAGCATTCATTAGATACCTCTTCTCTCAATAGTATATATCAGCCACCAAAAGGTCCAGTCAAAAATTCACTCTCCTGATTTTTACCAATTAATAATTTCTTTTGTGATATTTTCATCAATGATCTGTAAATTTATAGATATGAGATTCTCACCGTCAATGTAGATTATGGGGTAGCTAGGTGGTACAGGGGATAGAATACCAGACCTGGAGTCAAGAGAACCTGGGTTCAAATATGGTCTTAGACACTTCCTAGATGTGTCAGCTTGGGCAAGTCACTTAACCTTGATTGTCTAGCCCTTGACACGCTTCTGTCTTAGATACAAAGACAAAAGGCAAGGGTTATAAAAAAATATCCCAACCCATCTATAATTTACATAATAATGATCACAATGACAAAAACAATAGTGGCTATTATTGGAGAAAGAGCTTAAATAAACCTGGGTTCAAATTCTGCCTCTAATACATACTGTCTATATGACCCAGGGTTATTTACTTTTAAAAGAGGCAATGTTATAAGGCTATAAAGAGCAGAGCAGATGCCCATCTAAAGTGCTAGGAATTTCCTTACCAGAAATTCTTAAAACCAGTGAAATCACAAACTCTAGGGAAAAAAAAAATCCAGTAGCCGACATTGGCATAATGCGTTAAGGTTTTGTAAATCTCCTTATACACATTGTCACATTTGAACTTTATAATAACCCTATGATGCAAGTGCTATTGTTAGACCCATTTTATAGATGAGAAAACTAAAGTTCAGCCATTTGTCCTGTAGAAATAGCAGTTATACATCTTATAGAGAATTCTGGTCTTCTTGGTTCTGTGGCCAGCTTTTCATCCACTGGCCATACTACCTGTGTTCAAGATTGCATTATGTTCTTAAGTTTAAGAGTTTTATTTGATTTTTTAAACTCTTACCTTCTGTCTTAGAATTAATACCAAGTATTGGTTCCAAGGCAGAAGAATGGTAAAGGCTAGACAATTGGAGTTAAGTGACTTGCCCAGGGTCACATACCTAGGAGGTATATGAGGTCAAATTTGAACCCAGGACCTCCCATCTCTACACCTGACTCTCAAACCACTTAGCTACCACCTGTCCCACGTTGAAGACAATTAGACAAACACTTTTTTCCTTACAATCCAGGAAAGATTTTTCACATACATTTTCCATATAATTTAATGCATTATGAAAAGACTTGGTTGGCATTAGATTATGTGTCCTTCCTTCTTAGCTATTGATTTGATCCAAGACTCGAGAGTTTTTATAGAATTTCTGGATGAAGTAAAAGGCTTATGGTTTCTCCCACCTCCTCATGATGCTTCTTCATGAGGATAAGCTCCTTTCTCATGCCCTCCACATCCATTTCCAGGTCAGTAGTGATGATAGTCAGGTCATCTAGGATCTTCCGAAGTCCTTCCACTTCTGCCTCCAGGTCTTTCTTGAAAGACAGTTCATTTTCATACCTTTGGGTTAGGATGAAGGGAATGAGACATTAATTTAATGCTAGAGAATTTGTAAGAACTCATCCTGGGATAGATTTAAGATTTTTTTCTTCTTTTAAATTAATAAAGATATATCATTGGTCTTTTTCGAAGAGGGAAGTCAGCAGCACCAGGAAAACAATATACACAATGACTATAATAATGAAAATGGGGAGAAATATAATAAAACAAAATTGAACTCCGAAATTAGAATGACTCAACCTGGTCCTGGAAAAATTTTCAGGAAATATATCACACATATATTGGCAGACACAGTTGATAGGTTGTTTGGTTTTGCTGAATTGTTTATCTAATTCTTTTTAGTCTTTGTTATAAGGAATGGCTCACTGAGTAAAGAAGGAAAGAAAAAAAATTCTGAAATGAAAGTGACATAAAAAAAGAGAGAGAGAAACAACTAAACATTTATATGATGCTTACAATGTCAGGCATTGTGCTAAGTATTTTTTATAAATATCATCTCTTTTAATCCTTAAACCCCCTGAGAGGTAGGTGGTATTATTATTCCCATTTTGTAGTTTAGGAAACTGAGGCAAACAGAGGCCAATAATTTTATTGTCATTTTAAATTTGACCAAGGAAACTATTTCAGTAGATTTGCCATAGACTAGAATCATAGCTGGTAGGAACCAACCTCCTCAGAGACCATCCAGTCCAATCACCTAATTTCATTTTGGCCAGGGAGATCATAGGATCATAGATTTGAATCTGGAAGTGTAAACCTTGAAATTTCTTAGACTTGTGAATGTTGGAAATTTCACCATTGGAAAATCTCATCCTGGAAAAAATTTCCTACTGATAGTAAGAACTCTATTGGAATGTGAACCCCCTTGGCATGGGAGGATCCTTCTCCTCCCTACCTAAGACTACTTTAGGACAGAAACCTTTTGCTAAACAATGGAAAGGGCTTTGACCTATGCTTAAGCATAGAACAGGAAGTTCTTTGAGTCATGATTGATTTTAGAATTGATACAATAGAGATACTTGGAATGACAGAACCAGGTCTTGAAACTACAATCTCCACCCTACTCAGAGTAAAAGGATTTAGGAAGGGCTGCAGCAAGGATCAAGATTTAATTATTTGAGAATATGACCTGCAACAGACATATGCAAAGGGGTAGACCTCTGGGCGGTCCTGGGTTAAGCTAGAGCCACCATTGGCACAGGGAAGACATGGACAGTGATTGGTAGATGTGAGAACTGAGGAGAGGGAACTTAGATGGTTTCCTTAAAGATAGCGGGGTCTGAGGACTGGGGGGTTCGAGAGGTTTTGCTCTGAGAGCTTGTGCTCTGAGAAGTTTTGCTCTGAAGGAGGCTGGAGGTGGAGGCCCCTGAGACTGTTTCTCCATTTTGGTCACATGAGTGATAGGGACTGATCTCTTTTCTTTGCCTCAGCTATCTAAGGGCTTGGGCCTTTTGGCCCAGCCTAAACAGAGGGGGTATTTAAGCCCTATTCCCTTCTCTCCCCTTTCTCTCTCTCTCTCTCTCTCTCTCTCTCTCTCTCTAATACTTTTCTTCCTCCTGTTTGTAATTAAAACCTCCATAAAAGGTTGACTGCTGACTTGAGTTTCATTTAGGAATTACATAGCTGAATTCCTTGTCACAGAAGGAACCTGAGAGATGATTTAGTTCAACTGCCTTCATTATCTGGGCGGCTGTGGGGGCAATGGCTAGAACACCATACCTGGAATCAGGAAGATCTTAGGTCAAATCTGACCTCCAATGCTTATTAGCTGTGTGGCTCTAGGTAAGTCACTTAACTTCTGTTTGCCTCAGTTTTTTCCCCTATAAATTGAGGATAATGATACCTATCTCCCAGGGTTGTGAAGATATTCATTTTACTGTATTACACTGATCAACAAATTGAAAATCCACTATGTGTAAGGCATAATTGTAAATTGCCAGGCACATAGTAAGCACTATGTAGATGTTAGCAATTATTATTATTTATATATGAGGCCCTGAAGTTCCACAGGTAGTATAGAGCAGAGCTGAGGTTCTTCCTCAAAGCCTTTGACTTTCAAGAGTCAAACCCAAATCTAGCACTGTTCTGACAGCCTGACACTGTCCCCTCAGGTAGACATTGACTAGATAATGTTTTCTTGCAATTTCAGTTTGAAAAGTGGAAAATGGTGACAAAAAAGAACTCACTTGAGGCTGAAGTCATCCACTGCCATTCTGGCATTGTCAATATGGAGGAGAATCTTAGCATTTGTCAGTCTTCCATCCATAATCTGTAAAGCAAACAAGGGTCAGAACAATTAATTGTGACCTTGTCACTAGGGAGAGGAACTTCACCATCTGAGCATGATTATTGTTTTCCAGCTATGGGGTTCTTTCTTTGGGGGAAATTGAATAAGACAGCATGGAGCCTATACTTAGAACTGGGAGAGACCTCAGAGATTATTCACTCTATCTTCTTCATGTTACAGATGAAAAAAAAAAAACAAGGGAAATAAAGAGAATGGCCAGGTAGTAGGTTTCATAGTTGGAATTTGAACTTAGGCCAAAGGATCATTAATATCAAAGTGGAAAGGATCTCAGAAGACATACAATCCAAACCTACTTATTTTAGAGATAAGGAAATTGAGATCCAAGGAGTTCAAGTGACTGTTCTAAGGTCATATAGGTGGCCTAAAAAGCATTATTGGGTGGGCTTTCCTTTTTTCTCTTTTAATTTTACTTTTCTACTTTTTTAAACCAATAATCTTGGTGGGATTTATTTTTTCTTTTTTAATTTTTAATTTTACTTTTCTACCTTTTTTTAGCAATTACATTGGTAAAATTAAAAAAAAAATTTTACCAATTATATTAAACCCAATCCTCACTCATTCTACTGTGTCACAATGATCAACAAACTGAAGACCAACTATGTTCAAGGCATAAGAGGTATAAGAATGACTTGATAGTAAGATGAAGTGAAGAGACTAAAGAACAGTCAATTTTTGCATCTCTGTGTGTGTGTATGTGTGTATTCAGAAGACAAGATCAATAGATATTTAGCAAAAAAGCTTAGTTTTCTTTTACCAAATGATACGGTTCCAGAAGGTATCCAACAGAGAAATGGTCTTAGAATCAAGAAGACCAGAGTTTAAGTCTGCCTCTGACATATTAGCTTGTGTAAGCCCAACCTCTCAGTCCTCCAGGCAGTAGAGTATGGAGTAAGAGTATGGATTGCAGAGCAGTTGCAGGTCTGAATCGGTAGAGGGAATTTTCACACTAGAAAAAAAAACCCTGTACTAATGCAGTTACAAGTCTATGTGCGCAGTCGATGGTGCAGTAGGTAGAGTGCTCTGCCTGGAGTCAAGAACTGAGTCCAAATTCACCTTTAGATACTTGTTAGCTGTGTGACACGGGGCAAATTGCTTAACCTCTGTTTGCCTCAGTTGCCACAACTGTAAAAGGGGGATAATAACAGCTCCTACCTCCTAGAGTTGTTATGAGGATCAAACAAGGTAATTATAAAGCATTTAACACAGTGCCTGGCACATAGTAGATGCTTAATAGTAGATACTTATTCCCTTCCTTTCTCTTCCATCTGCTCTCATCCCCACAAATAAAATTAGAAACCTGTCTCATAGCTCACACTAGAACAGGCTTATTCTCCCCCCAGAAGGGATGTGTTGGAAAGAGCTCAGCCCAGTCCAGGAAAGGTGATGGTTGACTATTCAGTGTGTCCATTTCACCATGGAAATTGACTGAGACTACAAAGGACTTAAGAAAAATGTTAATAAGGCAGATTAAATTTAAAAGAGTGTCCAGTATAGTTTTCTCCCCCAGAGAGCTGGTTGTTAAATACTTACCAGTTTACTACTGCCTCCCACCCTGTGTTGGCATTTCATTGGAGGTGTTACCTATAACCTCCAAAGATCTCAGTCTGTTCTCTATGGGACCTTTCAATTTTTATTAACCAATTTTACTATAGAAAAGTTATTAAATCTGATGGTTATTACATTTTCTTAGGTCATTAGATGGTCTTTACTGGATCCACCTAAGAAAAGACAACCAACTAATGGTAAAGAATAATAGCTAGCATTTATATGATACCTACTATGTGCCAGACACTGTGCTAAGCACTATTATTATCACAAATATTATCTCATTTGATCCTCAAAACAATCTTGTGCGGTATGTATAATAAAAGCACATATATATGTTTATATGCATATATTTATAATAATATAATACTATCCCTATTTTACATTTGAGAAAACTGAGGCAATTGGAGGTTAAATGACTTGTCCAAATAATGAGTGTCTGAAGTCAAATTTGAACTCAGATCTCCTTGATTATAGGCCCAACATTCTATCTGCCAAGCTACCTAGGTGTCTATGATTAATTTTATACATATATTGCAAAATATCCATATAAATATAAAATAATATAGAAACAGAAATTAAATACAAAATACATGTATACTTTCAATCTGCATTGCTTCATGAGTTTTTTTCTTGCATGAACAATAGGTCTTTTTTCACAGCATGATGAAAATGGAAATCTGTATAGTATGATAGCACATGTATAACCTATTTCATATTACTTGCTGTCTCAGGGAGGAAGGAGAGGAGGGAGGGAGTGAGGAAGGCAGAGAGCATGGGTTACAAAATCAATCAGAAAACAATAAAAAATTGTATCATCATGTAATTGGGAAAATGTAACCAGAATAAAAAAATTATTATATGTAATTGGGAAAGTAAAATTTAAAATTTAACTTAAATTTTTATTAAAAATTTAATTTTATGTATAATTTATTTTATATATAATATAATTAATGATTTACATTTTTTGTAAAATTTTATAATATACATAATATATATTTAAAAAGCAACCAACAAATAATAATGAGTTTTTTCATTCTCTGATGATTGTAGTGACTCTCACATGAGCATACATATGCATACAGATTCAGTAGGACTGCTTAGGTATTCATTCATCTTACAGTCTGAATCTATAGAAGCAATCCATGATGATAAGAATGACAGTGGTGGCCCACTGCTAATGCTTTACTGCCTGCCTGACCTTAGATCAGTCTCTTAAGTTCCCTAGGCTTTAGTTTCCTTACCTTATAACTGAATTCCCATAACCCTTTAAGGTTTGTAAGGAGTTTTGCCACCAATAGCTCAAAACCACACTGAGTGCCTTATATGAGTCATTGTTGACCCCAAACTGAGCAGCACAAAACACAGTAAGGGCAAACATTTGGGCATTAGACATAAATTCATCTCAGGGTGAGATCTTGAACTTTAGAAATAAAGTTCCATGAGGTTTCTCTAGGGAGAAACCAAAGGAAACTTGCCTCTGACAGGAGCGTATAAAGGAGAGATACTGAGGCTACTCCTATGATGTATTTGGGGAGGTGGTGGGAAACAACTTTTCTTTTTCAAATAGTTACCACTTCTACCTTATGAGGGAGCATGAATATTCTTGGCACCCTCTATATTTCAGGGCAAAACCCTGACCATCCTCTCTGACTGTTCCATGAATAAGACATTTTGTCTCTGTCATTTTCTCTGGTGGTCCCCCATGCCTGAAACACTCTCCCTTCTTCACTCTGACTACTGACTTGCCTGACTTCCTTTAAGTCCCAACTAAAATCCCATCAAAGGAAGCCTTCCTCAACTCCTCTTAATTCCAGAGCCTTCCTTCTGTTAATTATTTCCTATTCATTCCATCTATAGCTTGCTTTGTATATATTCCTTTATGCTTTGTCTTTCCCATCAGACTATGAGCTCCTTAGAGGGTGAGACCATCTTTTGTCTCTTTTTGTGTTTCCAGAACTTAGTGCAATGCCTGACATATAGTAATCAATTAAAAATGTTTATTGATTGGTTGATTGAAATACCACTGTCTCTTTACTATGTCAAGTATAATTTTCTAAATCATACAGATTATACATAACTCAATATTGATGCAAATCTTTCCATCTCAACTAACCAATCAACAAGTATTTAATTATTTTTCTAGAATATGCCAGATTCTAGAGATACTAATAAGATGGTCTTAGAGAACAGCTTAATAAATTTTGGTGCTTCCAAGTTTCCTCAAGGCAGCATTTGTGGGTTAAACTTTATGTTTTAATGACATTTCATAGTATCACATATTTAGAGCTGGAAAGATAATTTTGTCCAAGTTTCTCATTTTATAGATGAGGAAACCAAGGACTTGAGAAAGAATACGATTTCCCCCCAAGTCACACAGCTAATGAATAGCAGAACTAGGATTCAAAACCAGACCCAAGATTTCTAATTTTGTGTTCTTTTGACATGTGTTGTTATTCAGTCATTTTCAGCTGTGTCTGACTCTTCATAACCCCATTGAGGGATATCTGGACAAATATACTAGAGTAGTATGTCATTTTCTTCTCCAGGTCATTTGATAGATGGAGAAACTGAGGCAAACAGAGTTAAATGACTTGCTTAGGTTCACACAGTGTGAATATTGGATTTAACTATCTCCTGATTGTAACAATGAAGATACTTAGCTCTTTCTTTGTTGTGAAGATAAAATTGTAATCTCCTGATTGTAACAATGAAGGTACTTAGTTCTTCCTTTATAGTGAAGCTAGAATTATAAGCTACAATCTATTTTTAGAGGTGTTAAGTAACTACCAAAGGTGAATTAATCACAAAAAGGTGTTAAGTAACTACAAAAGGTGAACTTAACAAAAGAGGTGTCAAGTAACCCAAAAGGATATAATCTAACCAAAGAAGGTGAGAACTAAAGAATAGGCAGTCCTGGAGAGGAGCATCTGCTGTGATTGGTAGATGTGAAAATTTAGAGCACGTGACACAAGAGAAAAAGGTCTTTAAATAGAGGGAAAAAAAGACTGAAGGGGGACAGTCATCCCTGGCTTGGAGTGAAGGATTAGTCACTCGGAGCTGAAGGGAAGACGGGCATTCAGAGAGTCAGTTACCATACTTGGAGTGAAGGACAGAGGAGCGACTGGAAGACCAACACATAGACTTCTTTTAGACTGTTACCATAGGTGAGTGAAAAGCTGACTTAGTGACCCCACCTTTCTGGAGGCGTGAAGCCCCCAGGTAAGGCACATCATCTGGAGACTCTTGCCCTGGATGGGACTTAGAAATTCTAACTGGTATAAGAAGAAGCCAGATTTTTTTTTCTCTCTCTCATTCCTAATATCTTCCTTCTATTGTAAATATTATAAATAAACGACCATAAATTCCATTTACTTTAGTAATTCATTTTGGGATTTAGAAATTAAATCCCTGGCTACCACCACAATTTAAATTTGACAACAGCTAGTATGTGTCTGAGACTGGACTTGAATTTGGATCTTCCTGACTCCAATTCCAATGCTCAATCTTCTGTGCCACCTAACTACCTCCTACTAACTTGGGGGTAATCATAGCCCCTTTCTCCTAGGGTTATTGTGTGGATCAGAAATGATAATATTTAAAAATGCTTTAAAAGTCTTAAAGCTATATACAAATGCTAGCTTTTATTAACAGTATTTTGGTGTCTCATGGTATTGTAGAGTTGACTTTACATTCTTGAAGTCTTTAGCAGAGAAACACAAGTGACAGTAGGTTTTACCAAGTCAGAAAACCTTTGAGAACAGACCTGGAGATGGACAGCATGACTGTTGTCCAACAATCAATCTTGCTGAATTTAGGGATACATCATCAAGAGGTCCGTAATCCAGATGAATTTTTTTTTGAACAACAAAAACTCACAAAGACCATCTTACAAGTCATGGAAGTCATAAAGGCCTTATCTTACAGGCAGGAGGCTTCACATTCTGGAAATCCCAGATTCCTGAAGTCTGGAAGGATATTTAGTCTAGTGTCATTTTAAAGAAACTAGAAATACTTTATAACAGTGAGGTTGCTCAGTGGATAGGGAGCTGGGGCTGGAGTCAGGAAGACTCATCTTTCCGATTTCAAATCTGGCCTCAGATACTTACTAGCTATGTCACCCTGGGCAAGTCACCTTAACTCTGTTTGCCTTAGTTTTCTCATCTATAAAATGCTTTGCCAAGAAAACTCCAAGTAGGGTCACAGAAAGTCAGACATGACTGAAACAACTGAACAAGTCTTCAGATGTACCAGGTACTGTGCTTCACAAATAGCATCTCATTTTAATCTCCACAACAACTGAAACAACTGAAAAAAAATACCCCAAACAGTGGATATGTGAATGTGTGCATTCGTGTGAATATATGGGATATGGTGACATAACATATAGAGTCTTAGTTGAATAGGGGTTTGAATTTAGCATTAGGAAGACGAGTTTAAATCCAGCCTTAGATATTTCATGGCTTGTATGATCCTGGTCAAGACATCTAACCTCTGTCTCAATTTCCTCAACTATAATGGGGTTATGAAGAACACTTACATCCCAGGGTTGTTATAAAGATGAAATGATACAGTATTTGTGAAATGCTTAGCCTAGTATTTGACTTTATAGGCACTCAATAAATGTTTCTTTCCTTCCTGGTTTTAAGTGGCACAGGAACTCTCAAGTGAGAGAAGAAATCTCTGCCATGTCTCTCCAATTTACAGTCTTAGATAGTTACCTGGACAATGGCAGTTAGGTGAATTTCTTAGGTTCTCACAACTAATGTGTTCTAGAGGCAGGATTGAACCCAGGTTTTAAGACCTGCTTTATATCCTCTGGGCTATGCTATTTCTCACAACTCAATATGGCTTTTAGAATTTTGCTCTCATGAAGAGTAATGCCAATCATAGGGGACCTGTTTTAAATGGACACAGTCCCATATATGATGATCTGTAAATGAAAAGATATAAAAACATATTTGAAAAAACATTTTTGTGGGATGGATTCTGCTAGGTTAAAGACCAGGGTCTCTGGCTTTCTTAATAAAGAAATTCTGACAACTCAAATTCTTCCTCAGTTGAAGTCCACACTCTGGTTGCTGCTATGCTCTCTTTTCTTCAGTTTGCTAAGGAGGCTCTTAAAGGGCTTAACTTTGTGTCCAGGCATTCCCTGCACCTCTCAGGCATCGTGTGTCTCAGGGCAAATCATTTAATCCTTTTGTGCCTCACTTACCCTATTTGTAAAATGGGGATTATCATAGCCCCTACCTCCCAGGATTATGGTAAGGATTAGATGAGATAATATTTGTAAAGTGATCTGTCAACTTTAAAGCATGATATAAGGGCTAACTATTGTTAACAGTTTTTTCATTTGGCAAATTATCTTATATGCATTTTTTCATTTGATCCTTACAAACTCTAGTTAGTTAGGTGCTAGAGAGATTATTTATCTTTATGAGAAAACTGAGACTTGAAGAGGTTAATTTTCTGTCTTTTCTAGAGCCACAAAATCTGTTAATGTTTGAGGAGGGGATTTAGAGGTAGGTCTTCCAGATTCTGAGTCCTATTGCCCCACTTCTTGGTTCTGCCTCTTCCAGCTTAGGCTCCATGAGCACATCTTTCAGATACCTTTCTACAAAGAGTCATTGAAGAATGACAAGATTAATAGACCATGAGCGAAATTTTGTAGAGTGAAGAGAAAATGATTTTGGCAATACCCTTCCTAATGACAAATCGAAATCTTTCATAAAGAAAGACTGACCACCAAGATTCTTCAATTTTAATTAGAATACCTTGCACAAAAACAACTGCTTGATCCCCATTGCACTAAAGGGAATCCTGCGGGCTTGAAAGAGTAAAGAATTCTGTTTCTTTACCACTGACACTTAGGATCCCTTCTAGATTAAGTTCAGTGCCACTCACTTCCTATTACAATCTCCTTTGCTGTTAGTTCTTTCTCCATCTTCTTGTATTTCTCTTTCTCTTTCTCTTCATCTTTCTCTTTCCTCTCTTTGTTCTCTTTCTCCCCATTCTCATCTGTCTTCTTCTCCTATCCTGTTCTCTCCTAGCTCCTCTCCCCTTTCCTCCATCTCTAGTAGAAAATATTTCCACATTGGTGTTGCCTCAAGTTTATGTCTTGAACCCTTTTCTTTTCTCTTCTATGTACCCTCTCTCTTGGCAACCTCATCATCTTTAATAGGAACACTTATCAGTTAAGGAGATGACTCGCAAATGTATGTATCTAATCCTAGTCTCTCCCCTCAGCTCCATTTCCATTAAATCAATATGGTGTGCTGGTTCCAAGACAAAAGAGTAATAAGGGCTAAGCCATGTGAGTTTAGCAACTTACTTGGGGCCGCCCAGCTACGAAGTGTCTGCAGAACCCAGGACAGTCTGTTTCCAGGTTCATCTCTCTATCCACTGAGCAACCCAGCTGCCCATCCCATCCATACAGTTCTTAAGAGTGTACTGCATTGTCAACAACATGGAAATAGGTTCTGATCAAGGACACATGTAATTGGTGAAATTCATGTCAGCTATGGGAAGGGTGAGGGAATGGAAGGGAGGGAAAGAATATGATTCTTGTAACCAAGGAATAATGTTCTTAATTGACTAAAAAAAAAGAGTGTATTGCATTATGCCTATACTGAGGAGATGGGGCAATGGGTGGGCATCTCTCACTTAACATGTCCCTAGACAATCCTCATTATTTTCCCCCTCTTCTTTCTAACCCTCCCTTCTTCTTACCTTTCCTAAGCTATCGAATTCCTTCTCATCCCCCAGGCTCTGAACCTCAGGCAGTCTCTACTCTCCCCTCTCTTCTTCACCTCTCCTCCCATCCAATCAGTTGTCTTTCTGAAATCTCTCACGTCTATACTGTTCTCTAATCACACAGTCACCACCCTGGTTCAGTCCTGCATCAACTCACCTGGTGTCTCCCATGGTATTTGTTTTGCCCAGGACTATGCTACAAGGGCTTATTTTTCAATATTTTATGACCTTAATGCTAAAAAACAGAAGAAAACAAAACAACACTAACAAAACACACCTCCATATCTTAGTCATAGAGTTCCAGCTTGAGAATTGGGTAAATGTCTTTTTGGTAATCTTGCATAAACCATAATAAGAAGTGAAGGTGACAGGGACAGCTCAGTGGATTGAGAACCAGGCCCATAGTCAGGATCTCCTGGATTCAAATCTAGCATCAGATACTTCCTTGGCTGTGTGATCCTGAACAAGTCACTTAACCCCCATTGCCTAGCCTTTACTGCTCTTCCGCCTTGGAACTAATATATAGTATTGATTCTAAGACAGAAGGTGAGAGTTTAAAAAATAAATAAAAGTAAATTATAGTTGTGGCAGCTAGATGGTTCAGTGGATTGAGAGCCAGGGCCATAGACAGGAACTCTTGGGTTCAAACCTAGCATCAGACACTTCCCAGCTGTGTGACCCTGGGCAAGTCACTTAACTCCAATTGCCTAGCCCTTACCACTCTTCTGCCTTGGAGCTAATACATAGTATTGGTTAATAAGGTAAGAGTTTCAAAAACAAAAAGAAGGGAGGGTGGCTCTTGGGATCTAAGTATCTTGATTCACTGCATGTTGTTGTAGCAGTTGACTTGAGTTCATTCTTTGAAGGCTGGACCTTAGAGGCCTATATTTTGTTGAGCATTTCTTTATATTTTCTTCATGAATGTACTGAGCAAAAGAGTTACTTAAAGTGATCTCTCTCATTGATTTGATCACATAAGCTGATGAAATTGCATTTGGGGTTAGTGTATACCTAGCCTAATACACCTGAACTATAGTAACAGCCAAGTAGTTTATCTCTCCATCTTTCATCTCCTCTCTAGGATTATTTTCCATGCAGATGCCAAATTGATATGTCTGAAGCACAGGTCTGACCGTAAGGAAGCTAGATGGCACAGGCAGTGGAGCACTAGGTCTAGAATCAGGAATATCAGAGTTCAAATCCAGCATTAGACATTTACTAACTGTGTGATCTCTCTGAGACTCAGTTTCTTCATCTGTAAAATGGAGGTAATAAACAAAAGCACCAATCTCTAAGGGTGTTGGGAGGAGAAAATGAGGCAAATATTTATAAAGTGCTTTGAGTCCCTTAAGGAGTCATGTGAGTGTTACTTGTTGTTGCTATGCCATATCCATGCTCAAGAAGTTCCAGTTGTTCTGTTTTCTCCTCAATAAAATATCTCTCATTGCCATGCCTTTGCACAACCTCTGTCCCCACTCATACTTGGAGCACATTCCTGCTTCATTTCTGCCTCTTAGAATCCTTAGGCTTCTTAAGGTTTCTGCTCAAATTCTGCCTCCTAAGGAAGGCCTTCCTTCTATTCTCTTGGTTGCCATTTCTTTCTGGTGGGATGAATTTGTATATATCATATATTTTCTTATCCATGTACACATTTTATTGTCATTCTTCAGTCATGTCTGACTCTTACTGATCCCAGTTGAGATTTTCTTGGCAAAGAAACTTAGAGTGGTTTGTCATTTCTTTCTCCAGCTTATTTTTTAATTTTTTTTTTTTACCTTCTGGAATAATTTCTTTCTTTTTTTAAAATATATTTTATTTGATCATTTCCAAGCATTATTCGTTAAAGACATAGATAATTTTCTTTTCCTCCCCCCAACCCCCCAATTTCCTCCCCCCACCCCCCATTCCAGCTTATTTGACAGATGAGGAAACTGAGGCAAACAGCATTTAGCGACTTGCCCAGAATGACAGAGCTAGTAAATGTCTGAGGCTGGATTTGAACTCAGGAAGAGGAGTCTTCTTGACTCCAGACACTGCCCTCTATTCTCTGTGACACTTGACTGTTTTCTCCCAATAGAATCTGAGCTCCTTGAAGGCAAGGATACTTTTCCCATTTGCCTCCATATTGCTAGTGCTTAGCACTGTGCCAGGTCCACAATAATAACTTTATAATAAAAGATTGCTGAATAAATATACATTCAAGGTGAAATGGAGACATTCAAGAAAGATCAGAGTTCAGATTCCAGATTTTATGTGCTATTTTTTGAACAATCCATTACTTCGATGTTGTTGGGGTTTCTTTCATAGATGGAGATCATCATTCCTTTAAAACTTAATAGTTTTTGACATTTCTAAGTAAAAAAAGTTCACGATTCTGTCTCCAATCCCATTATAAGCATCTCCCGTATTAACCAAGCTTAGCTTTGTATAGGGGAACGGTGGCTAGAAAGAGTGCTGGGTCTAGAGTTGGGAAGACTTGTCTTCATGAGCTCCAAGCAAGCCTCAGGCACTTCATAGCTGGGTAACTTGAGCAAGTTACTTAAATCTTTTTTGCCTCAGTTTCCTCATCTGTCAAATGGACCAGAAAAGGAAAATAGGAAATAGCAGACCACTCCAGTATCTTTGTCATGAAACTCAAAATGGACAGTTGGATATGACTCATGAAGAGTGGGTTATGACTGAAACAACTGAACATCAACAACAAGTTTTGAACATCTACCAGGGAATTTATCACAAAGGGATAATTTGGGGAAGGGGTGAGGGGTAGGTGACAGGAGGTCCTAGTTTCAAATCTAGTCTCAGATACTTCTTAGCTCAGGGACTCTGGGCAAGTCCCTCAAGCCCTATTGCTCAGACCTTATCATTCTTCTGCCTTGGAACCAATACATAGTATTATCAAATATGGGAAAGGTAAGGGTTTTAAAAAAAAAGGGATAACTTGGACATTGAGGAAAAGAGAAGTTTGTATATAAAACAAAGCATTGAAATCTGTTAGAATAATCAAGAGCCATCAGATAGCTCCTTTTTCTGATTAGAAATGAAAAGAACACTACGGAAGATGAAGCCATAGATAAGGAAATAGCCATAGATGTGGGAAGTGACTTATCCAAATCCAAACAGCTAGTTAGTGGTAAAATCTGAACTAGAACTCAGATATTTCTCTTTTTCCCTCCCTCACATAGGCTCCTTGAGCTTTAAAGAGCATTCCTTCCAATTCTCTCCTATACAAAATGAGTTCTCCATCATTACATGTCAGAAGTGGGATAGATCACAGGAAGAGAGCAATTTAGTATAATTCCTCCATTTCAAAGATGAGGAAACTGAGACCCAAAGAAACTAAAGTGACTTTTGTGGCAAAGTTTAGATTAGGAATCTGGCATTTTCCATTACAAGACAACAGCTCTCCCACATCCTGCTGAAACACATTATTTCTCAACTTATACAACTATGTCTTATTATTTATCTGAGATAATTTTAGGACTTAATTTTCACTTCTTTTAAAAGTAGGAAGGAAGCAAACATTAATTAAACACCTACTAAGTGTCAGCATGATTTTTAAGAATAACCCTGGTAGGTAAATGCTTTCTTTATTCTCATTTTATAGCTGAAAAAAAAACTGAGGCAGACAGGAGTTAAGGGACTTCTCTGGATGACATAACTAGTTAGCATCTAAAAAAAGTGGATATAAATTTGTCTTCCTGATTGTTGGGCAGCTACGTGGTGCAGTGGGTAGAACAAAGTGCTTGGAATCAAGAAGATTCCTCTTTGTGCATTCAAATCTGGCTTCAGATTCTACCTATGTGACCCTAGAAAATCATTTAACCCTGTTTGCTTTAGTTTACTCATCTGTAAAGTGAGTTGGAGAAGGAAATGGCAAATTACTCCAGTGGCTTTGTCAAGACCCCAGATGTGTTCACAAAGAGTCAGACATGACTGAAAGATGACTTAATTTTCTCTCCACTCTGTTTCCTGCTTCCCATAATATTTTATTTAGTCCAGTGTCAGAGTGGTTATTGGAAATGTTAATACTCTTGGCAAATTCAGTTGGAGGTGGTATTGGAGATATGCTGCCTTTTCTGTTTAGGTGCGATCATGCCAAGGAAGGGATTTGACTCATGACCGTTCAATATCTGGGAAGAGACAAATGGGGTGAGTTCCTCCATGGGTCTTTCAGTCATCGGGATTAGCAACGCAGTGCCAGGGGAGGAAATGGCACAGTTACATTGTAGATAGGGGGAATCCTGGCATAGATACAGTGGATCAGATAGATGATTGTTGCAGGGAGAAAGAATGATCACCAGATACTGGTATTCTACAGCAAAGTGATAGCTAGCCTATCTTTGTTACAACTCTATTAAAGTGGATTAAATTCAGATGTGGAAAAATCTATTCATAACACTCAGAGTCCAGATTCTGAGCCACAAAACCACAAAATGTTGAAGCTAGAAGGAGCCTAAAAATCCCCCGGAGCCCATTTATAGAGGAGGAAATAAAGAACTTTCTCAAGGGCATACAGCTAATTAGTAGTAATTCAGGTATGGTTTCCTTTTTTTTGAATTTAAACAAACTTTAACAAGATTTTTTAATAAATGAACTCTTTGTGAAGAGGAATCAGTTCTTCCTTTGAACCTGTATTCTTAGCACTTAGCACAAAGCCTGACATACAGTGTTGTTGTTCAGTTGTCCTCATAAATATTTGCTAATTGGTTCACTGTGGTCCTGGAAAAACTTTCTAACTATATCAAGAAAGAAAAGGGGAGGGGAGCAAAAATGAAGAATACCATCACATTTTGTTAAACTTTTACAGTGCAACAGGTGCTAGAAAAGTTATTTACATATATTATCTCATTTAATACAATGAACAACTCTGGGAGGTAGATGCTACAATAATCTCCCTTTTACAGATGAGAAAGCAGGCCAATTGAGGACAAAGTGACTTGCCCAGGGTCACATAGCTAATAAATATTTGAGGTGGGATTTGAACTTTCTCAGATCTCCCTGACTCCAAGATCCATTTTCTCTATCTGCTGTGCCATCTAGTTCCCTCAACATGGGTGCCCTTGACATTTTACAATTTTTCTTTGAATTTTTGCAAGCTACTGTCCATTTTCCTCATCTTTCTATTGGCCCTATTCCATTTTCAACAAGACTGCTCAGTCTTTTTTGTTTGTGTGCATTCCTGCCGCCTCTGCCAATCATAGGTAATTAAGACCTCTTACCATGGTACAGTATATATTAAAGTACTTTCACTCCTTTCATCTCCTTGACGCCTCACAACAACTCTGTGAGACTGGCAGGGCATGGATGGTCCTGCTTATTTTATGCAGAGGGAGGCAAATTTGGTAGAGGAAGTGATTTGTTCAAGATCACAGGGTTGGCAGTGAGAGAAGGCAGCACTGGAATCTGGGACACCAAAATTTATATATTGCAATATCTTTCTTACAAATGACAGAGATATTGTATTATTTCTTACAAATACCTTTGAGATTTCTTAGTGATATTGATTTGATAAATGTCCTGAATAGCATTGATTTCTAATTATTTCCTTCAAAACTTCATCTTTAATGCATAGAATCATAGCTATAGATGAAGAAGGGACCTTTTGTGGTTCAGTTGTGTCCAACTCTTTGTGACCCCATTTGGGGTTTTCTTGGCAGAGATAGTGGAATGGCTTGCCATTTCCTTCTCCAGTGGATTAAGGCAAATAATGGTTGTGACTTGCCCAAGGCAACATAGCTAATTAGTTTCTGAGGCTGGATGTGAACTTGAGTTTTCCTGACTCCAGGCCCAGTTATTCTATTCACTGTGCTAACTAGTTGCCCTGAAGTTTGTTTGCCTCAGTTTCCTCATCTGTCAAATGTGCTAGAGAAGAAAATAGCAAATTATTCCAGTATCTTTGCCATGAAAACCCCAAATGGAGTCACAAAGAATCAGACATGACTGAAATAACTAAACAACAATTTTCTGACTCTAGATCTAGCTCTCTATTCATTGAATCACCTAGCTGCCTCCAAGGCAAATAGAGGTTATATCTAGCTAGTGTCTGAGACTAGATTTGAATTTAGGTCTTCCTGACTCCAATCCCAATTCTCCATTGGTTATACTGCCTCAGAAGGGACCTTAGTGATCTTCTAGTATTCTAGTAAGCCTCTGCATTTTACAAATTAGGACACTGAAGTCTGGAGAAGTGAATGAGTTTCCCAAGGTCAAACAGGTTGCAAGCAGCCTATCTGAGCTCCGAATGGCCAATTTCCTATTATATCCAAGTTTCCCTCTTCTCAAACCAAAACACCATCATTAACCATAAACATAGTGAAGGACTGTTGAATCACCTTGTTTTTTTCCTAACACTACCCATGCACTCTATAGTTAAGATAATTACACAGTTAGTTATTAGGTTGATTATTCAGTAATTAGGGTTCATTATGAGGACAGATTTATATTATCATAATACTCAATTTGGGAATATGGGGTGTTGTAATAGTCATTCAAAATAGATTCTCAAAATCCTGTGATCCACTTTCTGGTTTGGTTAAACCATGCTGGCTACAGTGCTCCACTCAGAGCCAAAAGGTTTTATTCCTGTTTAGCCTGGCTACTTTTCTACCTTTGTGACCTTGGACAGGTCTCTGGGATTCAATGTTCTCATCTGTAAAAATGTGAAAGCTAGATGAAATGAAAACCAAGGTCCTTTTTTATTACCTTTACCTTCTGTCTTAGTAGCAATTCTAAGAAAGAAGAACAGCAAGGGCTAGACAATTAGGGTTAAATGACTTGTCGAGGGTCATACAGCTAGGAAGTGTCTGAGACTATATTTGGACCCAGATTTTCTTGGCTCTGGGTCTGGTTCTCTATCCACTGTGCTACCTAGCTACCCCTCTCTGTTGATATTCTTTGGAGGAGTGACAGTTTTTGTACACAGTCTTGAAGATGACATAACCGAACTTGTCTTAGGAGTATCTACACAGTGAATAACATGTGGAGAGAAGGTGAAACCCCAATGGGGAAAGTGGTCTTGAGGGGTAAAATTTATATTATTCTTTTGTAGTAATATTTTGAGAGAGGCATGGAGGTCCTCTGCTCCCACTGACAGACTTTAGAGATCTTGGGTTTTAATCTCCTCTTTGCTTTTTTATCACCTATGTGACCTTGTAAGTGTTTTGACATTGTGGGGATTTTTTTGCTTCTTTCTTTCCTTCTTTCCTTCTTTCTTTCTTTCTTTCTTTCTTTCTTTCTTTCTTTCTTTCTTTCTTTCTTTCTTTCTTTCTTTCTTTCTTTCTTTCTTTCTTTCTTTCTTTCTTTCTTTCTTTCTTTCTTTCTTTCTTTCTTTCTTTCTTTCTTTCTTTCTTTCTTTCTTTCTTTCTTTCTTTCTTTCTTTCTTTCTTTCTTTCTTTCTTTCTTTCTTTCTTTCTTTCTTTCTTTCTTTCTTTCTTTCTTTCTTTCTTTCTTTCTTTCTTTCTTTCTTTCTTTCTTTCTTTCTTTCTCTCTTTCTCTCTTTCTTTCTCTCTTTCTCTCTCTCTCTCTCTCTCTCTCTCTTTTTCTTTCTTTCTTTCTTTTCCTGATGCTTAGTATAGTGCCTGGTTCATAGTTGGTGCTTAAAACATGCTAGTTGACTGACTGTCTGACTCAACCTCTCTTGTTCTGGTCCTTGGTTACCTACTTTGTAAATTGAGAGTGTTTCACTGGATGATTTCCAAAATTTATATTTATGATGTTATGCCACCCTTGCCTAGAGCCAGAAATGGGGTGCTTCTTACCTTTGGTTTTTACTGATTGAGCCTCCCTTGTTTGTCAGAGAAGCTGCTTAAAAAGATTTGTTTATACAAAAAGTGATAGGCCACCCCCCAAATTTATGTCGAATTAGATTCCTATAAGCTGCATGTCTGGAGGCAGGTTACTTAACCTCAAATTGGACCTCAGTCTTCTAATCTGTGATCTATAGGGGGTGTGTGTATAAATGGGCAGTTAAGTAGCATGGTGAATAGAGTACAAGACCCAGAGTCAGGAAGAACTGAGTTCAAATCCAGCCTCAGTCACTTATTAAATGTGTGACCTTGGGCAATTCACTTAACCTTGCTGGCCTCAGTTTCTGCATCTATAAAATGAGCTAGAGAAGGAAATGACAAATCTTCCTGGTGTCTTTGCCAAGAAAACTTCAAAGGAGGTTATGAAGAATTGGACATGACTGAATGACACCACCACCAAAAATGCCTCTTCTAATTCTAGATCTATGATTTTAAGAAAACACTTGGAAACATTTACAGTGGGCCCAGATAGAACCCTCATTTTTAAAGGATGGTAGACCCAAAGCTCCAAGGGTCATCTAGTCTAATCCCTTTATTTTACATAGGAGGAAATATGAAACACATTTGGAGAAATCAAATGACTTATCCAAGGCACACAGCTAGTTGGAGAGCTGAGACTTAAAGCCACATTTCTGTCTCAATTGACTTAACATTCCCATAATTATCTAGAATAATTGCCCAGAGAAGAGGGAACAGTTAAGGTTTCTTAGTGCAGTGGCCACTTACCTGTTCTTGCAGGTTGCTGATATTTTCCTCATATTGAGAGTAATCTGGCTTCTTGTCCAGCTCCCTTTTTTTATGCCACTCCAGAATTCGACTTTCCAATTTTACATTGGCTGCCTCCAGGGAGCGTACTTTCTCCAGGTAACAAGCCAGGCGGTCATTCAGATTCTGCATGGTTTGTTTTCCATTCCCACCAATGAAGAAGCTGCTTCCTTGGTTTCCATTGAAGCACCCTCCAAAGCCCCCAGCTCCAGGGAATCTCATGGAGGAAACAGAGACTCGAACCCCTCCGGCGCCTCCATGGACACTGGGCGCCCTAGGGGAGATCCTAGGCCTCCCCCGGCTGGAGCCCTTGAAGGCAGCCGAGGGGGACTGGAAGGGACTTTGGCTGGAACTCATGCTCCCATCAGTCAGGAATGCTTTGCTGGGCTCTGCCTTCCCACTGGCACCTGCACGACTGAACTGCCTCCTGCTGCCTGGGCTCTCATTCTTTTATGCCCTTCCTTCTCTGTGGGAGTTCCCATCCCTCCCGGGGCCACTGGAGCAATAAGATCTTGTCTTGTGCAATCTGTGTTTCCTCTTGGTCAATTCTGTAGCCTTTAAGGGTTGTTGTCATTGTCATTTGAAACAACAACATACAAGGTTTTTTTTTTTCCCTTTCCTCCTTTCTTGTTGGGGACAGTGAGGTGTGTCCCATAGCCCTAAGTAGGTATTAGATTCAAGTACAGTATTAATCTTTGGGTAGAAGCTTTTGGTGTTTCCCTTTGAGATGAAAGGAATCTGACACAGGAACAGATTAAAATCCAGCAAAGTTGATGGGGTGTGTGTGTGTGGGGAGTTTCTGCATAAAAGCGGCAGAATTAGAACAAACACAAACACAAAACCTCTCTATGTTTTAATGGGGAACCAAAAACTGACCAAAGGATTCCAGTCAACCAGTTCAGAACCGACTCTAAGACTTTTCAGGATATCCTCCTGCCAGGGAAAAAGCAGTACTGGTCAACCACATACAGTCCTGAACTTTGTCAGAATGAAATAAAGAACATTAATAGAAAGTAATTTCAAAGGGGCAGCTTTTAATGTGCAAACCCTAAATTAGAATTAATTAATTAATAAATAATTATATCCCTCATTTCCAGGGAGCCTTTCATCCTAGCTTACCTGGAAAGGAAACAAACTCAGCTCTGAGTTCTGTATGTAGCCTCTGGGAGGAATTCAACAGTTGCTTAAGAATCTCCTGACAACTTGGCAAAGCAATTCAGACCTGAAAATATTATATTATCTGAAACCAACAATGGGGAATTAGAAATGCTTAGGGGGATGCTCTGAAGCATATTTCTTTGAGAAATACATTTTATTCTGGTCTTTTGTTTTTTATCATTTCTATGATTATTTATTATTTTATCCTATATTATTCTATTGTTATTTATTATATCATCTTTAGTTAGACTATGTTATTATAGGCTATATTTTCAGTGATATTTTATATGGAAAGTGGATTTTCATATCATATTTTATAGGTTATACATAGAAAATATTTTATACTTCATTCATCCATTCACTCATTTATTTATTTATTACCCTTACTTTCTGCCTTACAATCAATACTAATACTGGTTCCAAAGAGAAGACTGGTAACGGATAAGTAATTAGAGTTAAGTGACTTGCCCAGGATCACACAGCTAGGAAGTATCTGAGACCAGATTTGCTCTCTATCCACTGAGCAACCTGGCTGCCCCTATTTAATATATTTATATGGATATATAATATCTCTTATTGTATCTCTTGTTTCTTCCTCTTCTCAGAGAGTCATGATTGATAATGAATTGGAAAATTAAAATAAATTAGCAAGACAAACTTATAAAAAATCACAATTACATATGTATATGTACATATGAGATATGTACATATATACACCCACATACATATGTGCCAACACAATCATATATTTGTATGTATATATAATATGTTTATATATATGATTCTATATCCATAATCTTAAGAGTTGAGCACAGTGCTTGGCATAGGGAGGTGTTGAATAAATGCTAGTTGTCTGACTGCCTCTATAAAGAAGGGAAAGTGGGATGAGTGACTTCTTATACCTCATCTTTTTTTTTCCATTTTTTGTTCCAAATTTTACAAAATCAAATGAAATAAGTATTTCTGATATTTGGTATTGTTTCTAAGACAGAAAGTAAGGGTAATAAGTAAATAAATAAGTGAATGAATCAATGAATAAAATATACAAAGAAAAAGAACAAACTACACAAATGAAATCACAAATCTCCTATATGTTTAGCTCACTTTTCTTCATATCTCCATAATAAATCCCATCCACTAATATCCCAGCCCCTCCCCTCATCACAAAAAATATCTTCAAGGCAGCCAATATGTACATATAAATTCATATGTCACTTTTTAGACGTAATAGTTACAATTAAATCTTCTAGCATTAATTCTGTGACTGTATATAATGTTCTCCTGGTTCTATTCATTTCACTGCTCATTCTCATGTAGTTCAAGATTTAAAAAATTCAGTCTGTTTCTTATGTTGCAGGAGTACTCCATTGCAACTATATGACACAATTTCTTTTAGACTGATACACTGTGGCACAATTCAATGTAATGGACTTCTCTACCAGTAGCAATGCAATGATCCAGGACAATTATGAGGGACTTATGAGAAAGGACACTATCCACATTCAGAGGAAGAACTGTGGGAGCAGAAACACAGAAGAAAAACAACTGCTTGATCACATTGATCGATGGGGATATGACTGGGGATGTAGACTCTGAATGATCACCCAAGTGCAAATATTAATAATATGGAAATAGGTCTTGATCAATGACACATGTAAAACCCAGTGGAATTGCATGTTGGCTATGGGAGGGGATTTGGAGGAGGGCAGGGAAAGAACATGGATCTTGTAACCATGGAAAATATTCTAAATTAATTCATTAAATAAAATTTTTTTAAAACCTATTTTTTTGTATGACAAAACAAACAAACAAAAAACAACTATATGCCACAGTTTCTTCAACCATTTCCCATATGGTGGCATCTCCTCAGTTTCCAATTCTTAGCCACCACAAAGAGAGCTGCTATATATATTTTGGAACATATGAGTTCTTTTCCTCTTTCTCTGATCTCCTTGGAAAACAGACTGAGCATTGGTTTTGCTGGATCTAAGGATATACTTACACAATTTTAGAAATTTCTGCTTGTAATTCCAAATTGCTCTCTACATACCTCATCTTTAGGACTAAGTGTGGTCACTTTAATTTCCCAGCAGTCAGTTTCTCTTGTTTTGTTGTTATTTATCTTTCTGTTGACATTGTTGTTGCCCTTATGTGCATTGTTTTCCAAATTCTGCTTATTTCGCTTTGAATGAGTTCACATATTCTTCTCATGTTTCTCTTTTTTTGTCATATTCTTAAATCGCATTACACTCCTTTTCTACAACTCATTTAGTCATTCTTCATTCACTGGGCATTTATTCCATTCCTGGTTCTTTGACATAGAATTCTTATTGTAACTCATTGTGTTTTCCTTTTTTTTCCCTAACTAGTTTAAGGTTGCTGTTGTTAGTTAGTTATGTCCAACGCTTTGTGATTCCATTTGAGATCTTCTTGGCAAAGACACTGCAGTGGTTTACCATTTCATTCTCCAACTCTTTTTTGCAGATGAAGAAACTGAGGTCATCAGGGTAAAGTGACTTGCACAGGATAACATAGCTAATCTGTTTGGCCAGATTTTAACTCAGGAAGATGAGTCTTTTTGACTTTAGGCTTATACTCTATCCACTCTGCCACCTAGTTGCCCCCAGTTTAAGGTTAAGTAATTCAATTAAAACCAAACACCTATTACATATAAGATACTGTATTTGATGCTGGAGATACAAAGGCAAAATAAATAGTAGCTGCCCTGGAGGAGCTCTCATTCTACTGTAGGATATAATATGGGCCCAAATAACTTTAGAAAAATGAAAATCAAGGTGAAACAGGCTATTCCAGGGACAGGTAGAGATTGGGGGGAGGGCAGCTATGTGACACAGTAGAAAGAATGCTTGGCTCATAGTCAAGAGGATGCATCCAAATGTGAAAACATTTGTTTGCTTATTGTCTCCTTTATGAGAATGTCAATCCCATGAGAGCAGGGATCTTTGCTTTTTAGGAGCTTAGCACGGTTTTCTGGCACAAGTAATCACTTAATAAATGCTGCTGCTGAATATGAGTTATGATAAACAGGGAGTGGGACAAGTTAGTAGTTCTTTGAGAAATAGATCAGCTATATGCAAAAATATAAAATTTATAGTTAGATATCAAGAGATCTGATCTAGCCTTTTACACTGGCTTTTTCTTGCTCAAAAGATTTTGAAAAGTTTTTATTTTTTTGATTAAGGGAATTCTTCCTTTGAAAAGACTGAAAAATATAATCAATTTTAAAGGGAACTGCAAAGGAAAGGAGGGTAAACAAATAATCACCCCCTTTCTTGCATCTGAAAAGAAAAATAGGAGAAATGAAAGAGATGATGAAAAGAAAAGTAAATCAAGGGAACATCAAGACTTGGTCTGACATGTGGGGACAAGAACCATTTCTGCCTTTTTGGATGTTTCTTGGGAGATTATTCTGATAGAAACAGACAGTCAGGTCAGTTTTTGCTATGGTACTTGTAGATTGGATTTTAAAAGGAAATGAACAGGAACTCTTAGTATTGGTAGGCTGCAGCTCAAGTTGTCCTCATTTGCTCTAGACCCTTTAGTCAAAGGCAGTCATGGAAGGGTGATCCTGCCCCTTCAGGGTCTACTTAAGTGGCAGTGATTTGGAACCACAGCTATTAGGAAAATTACCTTCAGACAATCCTGGCTGGCAGAGTTAATGCTATTCTGTCATGTTATAATAAATCAAAAATTGGTAAAAAAAATTGTTTTGCCAAGAATGTGTCTACTTTTGTCAGGTTTTGAAGAAACAGGAGGGTAGTTTTCTTACAAACCTAAACTTGTGCAGTTATGTTAAAAGATAGGACAGGAGTTTCAGACTCTGAAGCCTTTCATTTTCAAGGCTGTCAGGTGGCTCATGGATCAGTCTAAAACCTGGCTTGTTTCAGAGACTCCTAAAAATTGAGAGGAAGTTCAATATGTCACCTAGTGTAGCTTTCCAATACCTGGCAGGTGAGGAGTGATCCTATTTTCAAAGGTCTCCATAAAAGGAAGACTTCCAGTCTTTTACCTATCCTTTCCACCAAGGAATTCTTAATATTTGTAGACACATAAATGGAATATCTTTATGTAGAACAAATCTGAATTCATTAATTCATTTTATAAAAGAATTCTCTTTGAATGGCTTAAAATGGAAAAGAATTTTAGTTTGGGGCATAATTTTGAAAAACCAGGACAACATAGACTATTGGACAAGGACCGATTTGTCTTTTGTGTGTGTATCTTTGTATCACTAGGTCTTAGCATAACATCTTCCATATAGTGATTCCTTATAAGTTTTTGAGGAAGGGGCAGCTAGGGTAGCACAGTAGACAGAAGACCAGGCCTGGAGTAGGGAAAAATCTGGGTTCAGGTCTGGCTTCAGACACATCCTAGATGTGTGATTCTGGGCAAGTCATTTAACCTCAATTTCTTAGCCCTTGCCACTCTTTTGACTTAGAAATGACACTAAGAGAAGGTAAGGGCTTAAAAAACAACAACAAATGTTTGGGGCACTTAGGTGGCATAGAAGAGAGAGTGCCTCTTCCTGAGTTCAAATCCTGACTTAGATACTTCCTAGTTATGTGGCCCTGAATACGTCACTTAACTCTGCTTGCCTTGGTATCCTCATCTGTGAAATGAACCAGAGGAGGAAATGGTAAACCATGTTATCTTTGCCAAGTAAACTCCAAATGAAGTCACAAAGAGTTGGACACAACTGAAATGACTGAACAATAACAATAAATGTTTGTTACATTAAAAATTGACCTGGAGCCTACATCCCTCTTCCACCCATTTCAATGTCATTATTAAAAGAGGCCAGTATCTGGTGGATCTTATGGGAGAGGTTGGGTGATGAGTGAGTGAGCTGGGGCTGTGTGTGGGTGTATCAGGAATCAGAAGCATGCCCTGTCAACAATCATTAATTGGTACCATACTTGTCTGCATTTTTATAAGTCCATCATCCTATCTCTAAATGTTTCTGAAGTCGATTGCTTTGGATGACAAAAGAGGAACCAGAACAATACTCCAATAGACTTTTATGGCAAATGACATTTCAGGACAGATGATTAGTGGCTCTTTAGGCATTATTGTTCTATTGCTATCTTGTGGTTCACAGGATAACATTAAAAAAGATGAGACATTTATAGAAGCAACCTAGATCCTGCAGTGACACTGGGTTAGAGATTTTACAAGGGCATAAATTTGTCCTATTTTATATATTATGTCCATAGAGACCCAAGCAGTTGGTTTTTACTACATCTGTATTCCAAAGAGATCAGAGATAAGGGAAAGGAACCTACCTATACCAAAATATTTTTAGAAGATATTTTTGTGGTAGCAAAGCATTAGCAACTGAGGGGTTGTCTGTCTCTCTTGTGGAATGGATGAACAAATATATGGTGGTAATGGAATATTATTACACCATAAGGAATGATGAACAGAATGAGTTCAGAAAAATGTGGAAAGACGTATATGAACTGATACAAAGTGAAGTGAGCAGAACCTGGAGAACACTGTATACAGTAATAGAAATATTATATGATGATCAGCTATGGAGGTCTAAACTATTATCAGCAAAGGGGTTTCATGAAGAAATATTCTTCACAGCCAAAGAAGGAACTGTTGGAGTCTGATCAAAGCATGTCCTCTTCCACTTTATTTCCTTCATGAGATTTTTATTGAGTGTGGGATATGTGTCTTCTATCACGACATGAGCACTATGGAAATATGTGTTACATGAAAGTATGAGCATGAGCTATATCAGACTTTGTACTGCCTTGTGGACAGAAGGGAGGGTGGGAGGGAGAAAAGAAAACAATTACCAAAAATAGTCTACATGTAACTGACAAAATAAAAATAAATGAATAAAATCTTTAAAAAAAGAAAGAGGAAATCTACAGAATGAGGGTCTAGATTAAGGTGAATTGAGGAGATAATTGTCATAGTTTTTCAAGCTAGGAGGAGAAGACAGTATGAATCTTCTTCAGATAATTTATTAAACTGACATCCAATCAGAATTTTGAGCTGTCTTGGTTTGATGAAAAAGTGGTGTTCCATCATTTCAGTTCCATCAGTCAGTTGCATTCTTTGTGATCTCATTTGGGGTTTTCTTGGCAAAGATACTGAGTAGTTTGCCATTTCATTCTCCAGCTCATTGTAAAGATAAGGAATAAAGGCAAACAGGATGAAATGGCCTGTGCAGGTTCACACCACTAGTGAGTGTCTGATGCTGAATTTGAACTCAGGAAGATGAGCCTTCCTGATTCCATGCCCAATGCTCTATCCATGGAGTCACCAAGCTAAGTGGTGCACTGGATAGAGTTCTGGACCTGCAGTCCAGAAGACTTGAGTTCCAATCTAGTTTCAAATAAATACTTATTAGTTGTGTGACCCTGGGCAACTCACTTAACTTTGTTTACCTCAGGTTCCTCATCTGTAAAATAAAGTGGAAAAGTGCTGAGATCTTATAGCATGAAATACTGGAAATGCCTACATGAGGGATTTATAAGTTGTTTATAAAAGGATTCATTAAATCAAGAGGAAATTAGTAGCCCTGTGATCCATTTTTACTTGCCTTGCTTAGTCTAGCAGGGTTTGGGACTTAGCTTCTTGGATTCTGACATTAGCCATGGATCTCCTTATTCTAGCATTCCCCGCCTCCCCCAGACTAAAGGTCCTGTTTCTAGTCCAGTACTCTTCACTGCTGAGGAACAGCTCCTGTGGAGAGAGGCCAGCCATTCCCATCAACTGGCAACCAACTTCCACCCAGAGAAAGCATTCTTCTGGCTGAAGTAACAAGGTACCTACCCGGAGGAAGCAATGGCAGGGCAGGGAGCTGGAGCAGCATTTGCCAGGTAAGTAGAACAACCATCTCCACTTTGGCCAACATCTCCCCTCCCATTCTGATGAAGACAGTCTAGGATCCTGAACCCAAGAGCCTTGGAAATAGTGATGCTTCTAGCCCAGTGTTCTCAGCCATCATCCTGGCAAACCACCGCTGTGGAGATCCAGCCTGGCTAGATTTTGTCTTGTAGGGACAACAGACACAGCTACTGAAAACCCAGAAAAAAAAATTCTTCCTCAACATCAGAAATAGACATGATTTTGTCAGTGAAAATGATATTAACAAAGAATGATTATGATATGCTTTGAAACTGTACCCTAATACCATGAGGCATTTCCATCTGGTTTATTGATGGCACCATCCATATGTATTGTCTCTTCCACTGGAATATGAATGCCTTGAAAACAGGGACTGACTTGATTTTCTATTTTTATCCCGAGCACTTTGCTCAGTGCTGTGGTACATAATACATATGTAATAAATGATTCATTCATTTATCCCAATAATATCTAATGTGGAGTAAATAGGTCATTACCTCAGTACTGAGTTGGTCCATCTTTGTTTGCTGTCTTTTTATAGTATCCAAAGTAATGTCATCAACTTGTCCAAATCCCTTGGAGCAGTGATGACTATTTGGTCTCCAAGGGAACTTTACCTTGAGCAGCATATTCTTAGACTGATTTAATGTTAGGCCTATTTATGAGGCCTAAACCAATGGGGAGAAATTGCTTTGTCTCGGGCAGTCAGATGGATATCCAAGAACCCGTGGGTTAAATGATCCTTTGGGTCCATTCTGAAATCTTGTTATTCTTTAAGCATAAGACAATACATGAGGAAGTGTTTTTCAGATAAGGGCTATAGGAATTTAGAGATGAGAAAAACCATTGTAACTTAGGGCAGTGGAGGGGACTTCTTAGAGGTGGGTCTTGGAGGAAGTGTTAGTATCCGGATCAACAAATTTTTCCATTACCAATTAGCAGGATATGGACTCTAAATAAGGGGGGAAAAGTGTCACATAAAAGGATCCCTTGACATACCCAAATAGGAGTTGACTGGGCATGGATTCAATAAATCTGCTTCCAGCACAAGTATGTGATTTATATTTTCAGAGACAGCTTTGTGCAGGTTGAAGACAGGGAGTAGCCAGGGCAAATTGTATCTAAAGCCTTATGTTTGGAAGATAGGTACTGCCAAAAGCTTGAGAAAGTGTCAGAGAAGAAGGGACTTACGTGGAAACGCAGTGCTCAAGGAATGAGTACCTGACGGTCATACTTGAAATCAATATTGTTATTAGCAAGTGTCATCTTTTGCAAGATGCTATGGACAAATTTATCCTTGTATATGAGTATAAAACAAAGCTGGAAGGGACCTTAGAAATCATAAAGTCTAACCCCTGATCTTATAGATGGAGGAAACTGAAGCCCAGAGAGATGAAGAGACTTGTCCAAGGTCACAAAGCTATTAAGCAACCAAAGTGGGATTTGAACTCAGCTCTTCCTGACCAAATCCAGTTCCCCTGTTCACTACATGATTCTGTCTCATACATCTGGTTACACATAGCCAAAACATCTCTAAAAGTATTTGATTTTTTCCCAGAATAAAAGGCAATGGGGTATTTTGGGGGCAATACTTTTCTTTATTTGACTCTTGAAAACTAAAAGAAATTAGTAGAAGATTTCAAGTTGGGAACATTTTTTGCAAGTTGATCATAACTTTGCTAGAGAAGTCCAAAGGGCAGAGTCCTGGTTGCTAGGACAATGGGTTTAGTCTCCAAATAAAGAGAGGAAAACTTAGAATCCTGTGATACAAAGAAAAGGGAAATTAGGATGCTGTAGAGATGAGATGTCTTTCTTTTTAATCCCTGGGTGGTGGCAGAAGAAAGTTCTATAGTAATCAGTGATTTTGTAAGGAGGTTGGGTGGGGACTCTTGGGAACCCAAGGGAAGAGTTTATGGTTAAAGGATATCTGTGGGTGAATGGCAACTTGATTTATTGTTTGTAAGGTATATGATTTTGATGGAAGACTATAAAAACCAGTGTGAGAAATCTGAATTTGAGCCAAAAGGCAACCCTTAGTCTACCTACTTCAGCCTAATCTACACTCTAACTTCAAATGAATATTTATCAAATAAATTCATAAAATGAGTTTTCTCTCCTACTTTAAAACTTCTTGTATCTCTCCTTTATCTATACATGTTGCTGTTCAGTTATTTCAGTTGTGTCTGAATTTTTGTGACCCTTTTTGAAATTTTCTTTGCAAAGATACTAGAGTGATTTATCATTTTCTTCTCTAGCTCATTTACCAATGAAGAATCTGAGGCAAACAAGGTTAAATGTCCCAAGGTCACAGAGCTAGTAAGTGTTGGAGGCTGGATTTAAGTTAAAAAAAAAATAAAAGATGAGTCTTGCTGAATCTAAGCCCAGTGCTCTCCCCACTGTGCAACCCTGCTACCTTTACCTATATCCATGGTGATGAACCTATGGCACACATGCCAGAGGGGGCACTCAGAGCCTTCTCTGTGGGCTTGCCTGCCATCATCTCAGGCACAGAGTTCACCAGAGTTCATTTCTAGAAATCAAGAGGAATATGGGGCCAGCCTACTCCCCTTTCCATCTCCACATGCTCTTGAGGACATTACCTTCCACTCTAAAAGGTTTGCCATCACTGACTTATATGATATACTCTGGCATTTTAGGTTCTTATAATCTGGTCCTTCCTCACCTGTTCAAATTTATTTTTTCTTAGTCCTCAGTATGATCCCTGGAATTATCAATCATTCAGCTTCTTCTTATCATAGAATTGACCCAGGTTTCTCCAAGGCTATGTCAGGAGTAGGCAAGCTCTGGTAGATCCTGACAACCCAGAAAGACTTTATGTTTGTAACCAGAGACAGATTCTGTGTCTCTTGTTCCAAGACCAGTCTAAGTTTGGAGAAGTTCATTAAAGGTGAGTTTTCTTTACTACAACTCATTAAACAATCTATTTGTTAATGGTCAGAGGAGTTGTAATCTGTTTCAGTGGAGGGACTGCTTACACTGATCCTTTTCAAAGATCCTTGAAATATTAAGAAATATTCTTCAGGACATATTAACTGTTCTCTTTAGTCAGATGGTCATTATTCTTCAAGCAGACCACACTTACCACTAACTAATTTATCAGTAAAAGTCTTTGGTATTACTATTGTCATCTGTCTAGAATGACTTTCTCCTTCTCCTCCACTGATCTAGTTACTATTTGTCCAGCTTCAGTTCTTTCATCTCATGATGCTTTCCCAGACTCCTCTCACCTTCCTTTCTATTCCCTTTTCTCTCAAATCCTTTAGCATTTATGTTCTGCCATTTGTTTTGAAACTTTAAACATGGTTGTGATTCCCTCTCTCAAGAACTCTGTTCCATTCCCAGGTAGTGGCTGGTCATTGACGGAGGGCATAGACTCTGATGAGAGTTGTCTGAGTCTCTTCTGCTCCATTGATATCTTCCTCCTTTCCCCTTTCCCCCAACAATTCAGTAAGTGCTATGAAAACACAACATCTTTGCTGAGTCATTTTAAAGTTGCATCTGACTATGATCCTGCTTGGTGTTTTCTTGGCAAAAGATACTGTGGTAGTTTGCCATTTCCTTTTCTAGCTCATTTTCCAGATGAGAAAACTGAGGCAAATAGGATTAAGTGACTTAGTCAGGGCCATGCAACTATTAAGAATTTGATTCTGGATTTAAATTCAAGAAGATGAGTTTTCCTGACTCTAGACTCAGCACTCTATCCACTGCACCATTTAACTGCCACTGGATGATCTCAAAACCAGTTCAATTTATTTCAGTTCAATTCAATTCAACAAACAATTATTAAGAGTTTGAAGTCTTCCTGTGGTAGGATAAATAATTACTGGCGCCAACTTTCTACCATTTGTCAAATGGGCAAAAGTTATTGAAATCCTCCTTGAGACTTGATTGGCTCAGTATGTTAACCTATCTTTCTGGTCACCTAAATGCAAAAAAAAAAGAATACAAGGAACTTCAATAGATCCCTGAGACTTGGACAGTGGACCACAATGGACAACCCCATTATCTGAGAAGCTTTGCTCAACTGAATCAAGGTCGTATCTGTAGCTAAATATCCCTTCCTTACTCGGAATATGTTCTCCTTACTAGCATTACTTAAACTTCATTTTTGTAAGCTGTTTCTTTTGTTGTGTAAGAACAGATCATTTTGCTCTAATCTTGAATCTGAGATATCAGTCTGATCTGGTTAGCCCTGGCCTGTAACACATGCTATGAGCAAGGAACTAGGTTCAATTAAGCCAGAGAATGTGGGCATATGCCTGGACACAGAATAATCAGTCAGTCAGTCAACACTAAGTTTCTCTATCATGTATCAGTCACTGCTAAGTGCTGGGGATAGAAAGTTCCTCCACTCAAGGAGTTTATAGTGTATTAAAAGCTTGTCAAAACTACTCGTTAGAAAAAAAATCCTTATTGCCAGGAAAACATGAGTTTCTCTCACTAGTCGAGGTCTTTTAGATCATAAGAATTCTCTCCTCAGAACCAAAGCTAATGAAATAGTTCTAAAATATTCCCTGAAACAATCTTCTGTCAGCAGGAAAACCCTATTAAAGCATCAATTCCCTTGAAGTTCTTGTTTATACTGTAAGAGAATCTGACTGAAATCTGGTAGACCTCTGAGTATTTGATAATGAATCTTACCTAAACACTTAGTGTGTTTACCAAGAAAGCCCCAAATGGGATAATGAAGAGTAAGACACAATTTTGAAATGAATGAACAGTAACAGCTTGCCTGCCCAGATCCCTTTCCTTTGCTATCATTCATTAACCAAACCTAATTATTTAAAATTCAGCATAATTCTAGTCCATCCATCTCATCCTTGACTTCTTAATCTTATTAAATCGTGTATGTGGATTTGCTGAACTCTATCTGAACTCTTGGGGCAGCTACGTGACCCAGAGATTAGAGTGCCAGATCTGGAGTCAGGAAAACTTACCTTCCTGAATTTAAATCTGGCTTCAAAAACTTCATAGCTTTGTGATCCTGGGCAAGTCACTTTACTCTGTTTGCCTCAATTTTCTCATCTGTAAAATGACCTGGAGAAGGAAATGGCAAATTGCAATAAAATACTAAATACTAAAAGGTTCACAAACAGTTGGATCTGACTGAAAAAAGACTAAACAACAACACCCTGGGCTACTGAGATGTCCCAAAGACCACATTTGCCAAGTTGTGATCCAAAGATCATACATCCCCTTGTATTCTAATATTGCTCTGTTTTCTTTCTGAAGCTCTATTGTAAACACTTAGGACTCATAAACTATTTCCTATATCTCAATTATTTTGAATTTACTTATGAGAAGCAGTGTGGCCTAGTAAACATAAAGTTAGACCTTGGAGTAGGGAAGATATGAGTTCAAGACCCATCTCTAGGTGGTCTGGTGGATAGGACACTGAATTTGCATTCAGGAAGACATAGGTTTGAACCTAGCCTCAGATACTTATTAGCTGTGTGGCTCTGGACAAATCATTTATCCTTAATGGCTCCAAAGGGCCCTTCTAGCTCTAAGTCTATGATCATGATTATCACAGACTGGTTTCATGACCTTATTCCAGTGAAATCACAGGATTAAATGCTATTCTTTATGCTTACTGATCTTTGTACAAGTTGTATTCCCAGTTGCTTGCAGATTCCTTGAAGTCAGGAACTATTACTCTGCTTGTCTTTATGCTCCATGTTGAATCAGTTCATGTAAGTCTTCCCATGCATTTCTGAGTTCTTCCTATCCATTGTTTCTTTGTTTTTTTCATTGAAAAATATTATTGAATCAATTAATTTAGAATATTTTTCTGTGGTTACATGATTCATGTTCTTTCCCTCCCTTCCTTCCCCCCCCTCCCCCAGTCAATGAGCAATTCCACTGGCTTTTACATGTATCATTCATTGATCAAGACTTATTTCCCTATTATTGACATTTGCAGTAAGGTGATCTCTTAGAGTCTACTTCCCCAAGCATATCTTCATTGAACCATATGATCAAGCAGTTGTTTTTCTTCTGCGTTTCTTCTCCCACAGTTCTTCCTCTGAGTGTGCTATCCATCATTTCTTAAGGCACAGTAATATTTCATTACATTCACAAACTAAAGTTTGCTTAGCCACTCCCCCAAGAGTATAGAAGAGCCTACTCAGGAACCAATTGTTAAATTGTTAATGTGAGCATTTATATTCCAGAAATATCAGTTGCTACAAATTTGGACTTTATGTATTGCTTTGTTGATTGTGTAAGCCTAAGAAAGTGTTAATAATACAGATTAAATTTATAAGTGTTTATGTTATACATTTATAAATGTACATTTCCCTCTCATTAAACTTGTACCAGCACATCCTTCTATAGTTCTAAAAATAATGCTTGATCTCAGTAGAAGTGCAGTAGAAGGCTTGAAGAATGAAGTCATCATCACAAGACTAGAGGTCTGGTGACTGGAGGCTATTACTACTACTAATGACTGGCATTAATATAGCACTTTAAGATTTACAAAGTGCTTTACATCCACAGTCACATTTATGCCTCACAACACTCCTACATTCCCAATTAATGGGCTCGTAGTTTGCTCCCAGTTCTTTGTTATCACAAATAGCGGCACCATATTTTGGTATATATGATTTCTTTCTATATTTGACCTCCTGACATATACCTAACACCTATACATGAACCTCTGTGTGAGCTCTTGCTCTTTTGCCAAGATTTTTTCAGAGTTGTTCATTGACATTTGGTGTCCATCTGGTTCTCAACTCTCATCTGTGACTCTAAGAAATTGTAGCACGTGCAGTGGTTTCACTCCAGTAGAACATCTCTCTATGAAGATGAGCTAAAATAGGTTGAGTGTAACTGATGGGCCACAAAGTCATTGGTGAAGGAGGGGATGCCTACCCTGAGCATGTGAAGACTTTCCCTGGTGGAATGGATGGATGAGAACAATTTGTCTCAACAGTCATGAAGGTAACTGAGGCAGGCATTGTGGAGTGCTTAGTCAGACAATGAAAAAGGTCATCCTTTGTGCAAATTTGCCTCACTTAAATCCAGTTCAGGCATAAATCGAGACATAACCCTATGGCGTTATTGGTACTTTTGGAAAATGAAGGACTAACAACAACAGTATGTTTAGCAGTAGAATCTCTGGAGCAAAGAGTATCAACATTTTAAGTCAACAATTTCAATCATTTTCTCAGTATAATTTCATATTGCTTTTTCAGAACTATGTTTATTTTTTCAATTAATAAAATCTAAAATCTCAAACTTAAATCATGTAAAACTAAAATATGTCTATAAAATATATAGGATTTCAGGTCTAGAATTATACGAGACCATTTTACCTCCCCTCCATCATTTTTCAAGTGAAGGAAATGAAATCCAGAAAGGATAAGCTGATGTTCCTAAAGTCACACAGGATATGAGCATGGCTTATAGAATTTGAACCCAGGTTTATAACCAGAGTCCATGTTCTTTTCATTGTGCCATGCTAGCTAGGCCCTTTGGCACTAGTAAGCATTATATGATTTTAGAAATATCTCCAAGGGGCAGCTAGGTAGCTCAGTGGATTGAGAGCCAGACCTAGAAATGTGAGGTCCTAGGTTCAAATCTGGCCTTGGACACTTCCCAGTTGTGTGACACTGGGCAAGTCACTTGACCCCCATTGCCTAGCTCTTACCACTCTTCTGCCTTGGAATCAATACACAGTATTGATTCCAAGATATAAGGTAAGGGTTAAAAAAAAAGAAATATCTCCAGAACATTGGCCCAATTGAAACAATATGGCATCCTGTTGCACTGTCCTAGGAAAATAGCACTATGCTGAAAAGCCAGGAGTTCTGGATTCTAGTACCAATTCTGTTACCAGCTTATGGAGCAGCATTACTGTATTGCCCCCTCCTTTGCTGATATTTTTAACCATGTTTTGTTCTTTTTCTTTTTAAAAATTTTCAACAAGCCAGAGAATCTAAGTGAGTCAACCTCAACAGCCTTAGTTTACCCTCAATATCACAGCTCACGTTCCCTCCAGTTAAGCTATTGACCCCTTTGATCACAGCTTCCAAATAACTTGGCAGATGGATAGAATTCAGTTCCTCCCAATTGAAAAAGGGGAGTTTCTTGATGGATCAGGGGAGCCTTTCCCTCTATTCACAGTTGACACCATGACTATTCACACCAAAGCTTCTGATTTTCTTCATATGTCAAAGAGTGAGACTTCATTAAAGAGACATGATGAAGTTTTTAAAGTTCCTTCTTTAGGGTGCAATATTTATTTGGTAAATTATTTACAAAAGAAAAGTTACAGACAGACAGTTTCCAGGGCCGTTTCAAATATTTTAAGAACAGGCAACAGTCTGTGAGGATTTGGAATGATAATATTAAACAATATCTGTGTCTTTTTCCTTTATGTGCTTTCTACCCCTGCCCAGGGTGAAGGAAGGGAGAAGAGGAGAAGAAAATGTCAGTCAATGAAAGTAAGGCCATGTGAATAAAAACCCTTTCAGAGAATCAGAGGAATTTTATGTTGGGGATAAATAATCTTTCTGAAGTCAGCAGTAGTTGTCCTGGAAGTACATAATTTATTTAAATGCTGAAAATGGAGAAAGAGAGCCCTTAGATCTGAAATGTCAATATCCTAGCTGTCAGTTAAAGTTTATTTTAAAAAATACTCTTGTAGCTGTGTGAATGTAAGCATGTATAAATGGTTCAGATGTGGTTTGGAGTAGAGGAAAAAGCTTTGGATTTGGAGTCATTGGGTTCAAATCCTGGTTCTGTTAGTTACTATCTATGTGACTTTGGGTGGGTCAATTAACTTCTTTGAGCCTCAGTTTCCTACTTTGGTAAAATGAAAAATTGAGCTAGGCGATCTCTAATGCCCCTTCCCGCTCTATAACTATGATCCTGTAGACATGAAACTATTTTCAAATTCCAATTTAAATTAAAAAAATTCTCTCTGAATCTCTTCTCATTGTTCTCTCTATGGTCCCACCCCCATGAAAATTATAAGGTAAATGTTTGTGTTGGAGAAAAAGACGCTACTGTAATTCCCCTGAAGGCCTAGGTCATAATCCATGCAGGAGTAATTTCAAGTAACATCCTCTATTGTTTATTTAAGGACAAGCCCAGTCCTCTAGTATGTGATCCTGGAATAGGTAACCCAACCCATGGGTGGATGGAGAGTGGAACCATGGCTGAGAAGGAGGTCATAGAAAGGCAGCCTATTCTCTTCCTCCCCATCCACCACCCCCATACTTCTAATTCTGA
Source organism: Monodelphis domestica (assembly GCF_027887165.1). Taxonomy (NCBI): domain Eukaryota; kingdom Metazoa; phylum Chordata; class Mammalia; order Didelphimorphia; family Didelphidae; genus Monodelphis; species Monodelphis domestica. The sequence goes on along the minus strand of NC_077228.1, from coordinate 196,443,741 downwards.
ATTAAAAGTTGGATTATCCTGGTATCATGCTGCAATGCAAGGAGGATTATAATTTAATTAGGAGGCTTCATTTGCTAGTGCTTTCTCCCCTGGAAAATTCCTTTGTATTTACTTTATATTTTTTATTTTCTTATACTAATAGTAACTATATAAAATATTATTATGTTATAGTAATACTAACCATATAAAATAGGAATTTATATAATGCTTTAAAATTTATAAAGTACTTTCCATATATTATTTGATCCTTAGGACAACCCTGTGAGATAGATGCTATTATTATCCCCTATGTTAGAGGTTTAGTGACTTATCTAGGGTCATATAGCTAGCAAGTATATGAGGTAGAATTTTAACTTGTCTTTTTCACTTTGAATTCAATGCTGTATCCGTTGTGCAATCCAATTGCTTTGATGCGATTGCTGTTGTTTGTCCTTCATTTTTGAAGAGGACCAATGACATCATAGGGTGACGTTTTGATTTATGATTGAACTGGATTTAAGTGAGTCAGAGTTGTACAAAGTCATCAGCCTCACTCTTCCTTCCAGAGTCATTAAGGTCCAGTGGCAAGGCAAAGGCCAACATGACTAGTGTTGGTCTTGATGCAGTGGATAACTTTGGCATCTTCTATGTCTAGCTAAGCTTTAGCTCTTCATACCATCCACTTTAGCCACCTTCATGGCTGTTGGAACATAATGTTCCCATCTTCCTATTCTACCAGGGGAAATCTTCACATACCATCACATTATCTATGCAGTATGAATTTTCTTTTATCTTTATCTAATACTCCCCAAACTCACCAACTCATTTGTGGCCCATAGGTTACTCAATCTGATTTAGCTCATCTGCCAAGTCTTAGGAGTGTGGCTGCTCTATATGTTACAGCTTCTTGGAGCCACGGGTGAGAGTTGAGTGCCAGGTGGGCACCAAAGGTAGATAAGCAGCCCTGAAAAGGGCTTTGCAAGCTCTAACAGCAGAGGTGCTAGTTCTCCTTGAACACCCCTTACATCCCATTTAATTGTCATATTTCAAAGGCAAAAGGGAAAGGATTACAACTAAGAATAAAATACACTGCAAAAGCAAATATAGTTCTGGGGAGCGGGGAATGGACTTTATGATAGGGAATAGAACCCTTATAAAAATTCCTGATGAAAAGACCAGAGTCAGATAAAATCTTTGGATGTGTATTCATGTATTTTTTTTCCTCAAAAGAAGTCGGATTCCTTGAGGATAGGATTTCAGTTTTATATCTGCAGGTCCTGGCACAATACTTAGACTATAGTAAGTTATTAATAAATGTTTATTGAATGAATGCATGAACAAATGAATTAAAAGAGATTTCTTGTTGCCTAGATCTTTTCAGTCCACATAGATATGACATCATTGCAAATTCTGAAAGAACTAACCTTTGATGCTTTAAAATCTTAGTTATAAGTCCCTGGAAGAATGGATCAACTAATCCTTTTAACCTGAAAATACATTCTAATGCCAGTATCTGCTCCACATGGTATATCCATTGCCTTCCTCTTACCAGATTTCCATTTGTGCTGACATTGAGACTCTTAGAAGGCAAGAGAGGTTTCATCCAGATAACCCTCTTTTGAATGTAGTGCCAAGGAAAATTGGCACCAGAGAAGCTTTGAAAATTGCCTTAAGTTATTTCACCCTGGTTTAGCATGACACCAGTCTTGTCCAAAGGTCTTTGTTCTTTATGGTTGTATAAGAAATGTGACCAGGGAAAGGGTATGTATGTATGACCTCATTTTAATTAGTAGGTTCAAGATTCAAATCCTTTAAAAAAGGGTTTAAAATTATTTATTTGATAATCCCTGAATTTATATAAGGCATGAGATTATACATCTCTAAATCTATGAGCTTTGGCGTTCACTAGATTTTACTCTCCTTTATCATATAAGGAAATATTTCAGTATTGTTATTTTATGGATTTATCTTCTCATGTCAATCTTTGGATATTTTGTCATGCCAGATTGATTTCAAGCATGGTATTTTTTTCATATTGCAATAGGCCATGTGTCATGAGGAGTGTGGGAAAGCTTTCCATAATTTAAAAAAAACCCTCCCCATTGAACCTGTTTTTTGAAACTCCACAATTAAAGATTTATTCTTTTGGCTTAAGGGATGCTACCTCCTCCCCCCAATCCAACTCTCTAATTTAGAAAAAAGAGGTCAGAGAGAAAGGAAAATTCTATACATAACAAACTGTTGGAAGGAATATTAAGTCTTTGAGGTAGGAAAAATACAAACTGGGAAAAACAAAACAAAACATACAAAGCTATTAAAGAATAGTTGAATAAATCATTGTATTTAAATGCAATGGCATATTGTTGTACTGTAAGCAACAATAGATATTCCTTTTCATAAGATGTAAAAAGTCAAAGATAAGCCCATTTTTCTGAGGAAAGCCTTAAAAGGATACTAAATAGAAAAAAATGATTAAGGTAACCAAAAAGAAACTAGGAAGCTCTTACCTCTAGCCTAGAACTATCTAAGAAGGTGGCGTGACAATTTTCAGATGAACAAATCAAAAACCATCTAAAATCACATGAAGAAATGTTTTAAATCACTCTTGTTTGGAGATAGAAAATTAAAACAGTGCTGAGGTACCACATGACATCTATCAAATTGGCCAGTGGTAAATGTTGGCATGGAAATGGCAAAATTGAGACACTAGTGCATTGTTGGTGGAATTGTGAACTGATCCAACCATTCCGAAGGGCATTTTGGAAATATACCAAAAGGTCTATAAAACTGTGCATACCCATTAATTCAGTAATGCTTTTACTAGATCTGTATGCCAAAAAGATAATAAAAAGGGTGAAAAGACCTACTTGTACAAAAAATATTTATAGCAGCTCTTTTTGTAGTGGCAAAGAACTGGAAATTGAGGGATGTCCATCAATTGGGGAATGGCTGAACAAATTGTGGTACATGTTGATAATGGAATACTACTGTGCTATAAGAAACAATAAGCAAGATGATTTCAGAAAAAGCTGGAAAGATCTGAAAGAATTGATGCAGAGAAAAATTAACAGAACTGGGAGAACATTGAACACAATAACAGCAATATTGGATGATGATTATCTGTGAAAACTTGGCTACTCTATGCAATGCAATGATCTGAAACAATCTTGAAAGACTTAACATGGGGAATACTATCCACCTTCAAAGAAAGAAATTTTGGAGTTGTCTTTCATATCAGTGTGTTTGTGGTTTTATTTCAGAGTTTGATTATGGATGACTTTGCTCTTACAACAATGACCAATATGAAAGTATATTTTGCATGACAATAAAAATGAAAAAATAAAAAGAAGGTATTTTGAAAATTGTGTGTAGTCTGAATGGTGATCCACATAGAGATTAGGTGGGAAAAAGGAATATTTACTAGGGAAGAATTAGGAATAGAAGGGGGAACCCTAGTTCACATATTGGGGATGCCTAAGAAGAAGAGTATACAACAGTAATGGCGAACCTTTTAGAGACTAAGTACTATGCCTGTCCTCCCCCAGAGACAACATGCTCCTTCCCTCCACATGCTGGGTATGCCCCTCTCCCCCCTTATTCCACACAGGGGAGAGAGAAAGCACTCCCATTAACTTGCTGGATGGAGGGATGGGTGAAGTGAGGAATGTTCTCAATGAGTGTTGAGAGGGGGAGGGGAGTGACCCAAGTGCTCTGCTCTCCTCCAGTTCTACCACCTGTGAGCTGCTCACCTTACCTCCTGTGCACTCCCGTTGGCTGCTGGGCAGAGGGGCAGGGAATGTGAAAACATATCATTAGATGTAGTGGAGAGGGGGAAGGGAGTAGCTCCACCCGAATCCCCTTGCTTTTCTAGTAAGGAACTCTGGGGATAGTGGGTGGGGAGGGAGGGCGGTCAAGTGCCCAAAGAGAGAGGTCTGTGTGTCATCTTTGGCACTAGTGCCATAGGTTTGGGCATCATCACTGGTATACAACATGGAGGAAGAATAGAGTGGAAGTCTCATGAATCTCATTCTTATCTGACCTGGGGTAAGGATGATTGAACACATATTTAAAAATATATTGGAGAAATCCATTAAGCATAATAGGAAAATAAATAGGTTCAGAGAAGAAAAATATTTAAGGAGGAGAGAGTCAGGGAAAGAATAGTCTCAAGTAAAATGAACTTAGTTTTAGAGGGAAAGTAATAAAGGGAAAGAGCAATTAAAAATTTAAAAGTGTCAGTTTTAGTGAGGAGGACCAGGGTTTGAGAAGACAAAGAACAGGGCAGTGGGATTAGATCAGTTACAGATTATTAGTGCTGATCAAATCTTTTTCTTTCATCACTATATTTGTAAGTATAGGGAAAGGGGCCAAAAATAAAGTTAAAAAAGATAAGATAGAGAGAAATATACACTTATTAATAGGATATTAATACATGGATAGGAATAAGATGAGTATATTCAGAAAATGGAAGAGGGCAGTCGAATGGGTTAGAAAGAATATTTGAAAATATCTTCTCTTGACATTGGTTCACTTGCAATTTCTCATGTATGATATTCCATTTCTTGGAAGACATTTCCACCAGATAGTCTCCCATGATGGAAATGTTCTCTTTCTTCACCTCTGTCTCTTAGAATCGCTTAAGTCTCAGCAAAATCTTGCCTCCTGCAAGAAGCTTGTCTTGAGCTCCCTTAATGCTAATGACATCTTCAAAAATGACCTCTAATTTTATTATACACACACACATATATATATAGACAGACATATATACATATACACATTAATAGACATAGGTTGATGGATAGATAATACATTTTTAGTTTGCATGCATTCCCTCCTGTTACAATGTAAATTCCTAAAGACAGGAATTGCCTTTTGCCTTATATATCCTCAAAGCTTGGTATGGTTCCTGGTACATAGTAGATGCCTTAATCTTTTAGACTTGATTTGACTACAAGAAATAGACTTGAAACATTAAGTTCACAGAGAATTAAATTTAGGGGCTAGAATAGAATTTATTATGATTCGAGAATTTAAATTACCCAGAGGAGGCAGTCATGATTTCAAGGTACCAGTAAAATATGTATGATTAAAGGAGACAATAAGGGAAATCATATTATTTATATTATATATATTTATTATATTAATATTACATTATTTCATGACTTAAAGGCAATATAGATAATGAAATGACATCAAAACTTTATATGTGGACATGGAATGACATAGCTTTTAAGCATTTGAAAGTAAAGTTAATCTAATTATATGAAGAAATTAAGCAAAGCTACATTTCAACGGGGAGAAATAGATTAAAAAAAACCTTAGGTGACCTCAATACACCATTTTCAGGCTTTTAAAACTTAACAAAAGAAGAAAAAAATCAGAAAACATTTTGAATAGAGTTTCAGGAATGTGAGATATGACAAATCTCTATTATTATTGAATGTTAATAAAAAGGAAGATACATATTTCTTTATCTTTATAAAAATTGATCATATGCTAGGGCAAAAAACTAATAAAATAATGAGCAAAGAAACAAATATTAAACACATCCGTTATTAAGCATGGCATAATAAAAATTATAGTCAACAAGAAGCATTTGAGAAAGGGATTTGAAATTAAATGGAGATTAATTTAAGCCTAAACAATATGTAAATCAAAGCCCAAATAAAAACAATAGTTATAAAAATGATAATAAGATAATATATATAAATAATAGAAACGGGGGGCAGCTAGGTAGCTCAGTGGATTGAGAGCCAGGCCTAAAGATGGGAGGTCCTAGGTTCAAATCTGGCCTCAGACACTTCTCAGCTATGTGACCCTGGGCAAGTCACTTGACCCCCATTGCCTAGCCCTTACCAACTCTTCTACCTGATGCTAATACATAGCATTGACTCCAAGACAGAAGGTAAGGATTTTTTTTTTTAAAGAAATAATCCTTAGGAGAAAATTTATTTCTTGTAAAAAATTACATGAACAACAAATCATAAAGACCCAACTACATTTTAAAAAATTAAAATTCTGAAAACTAGGAGATAAAATGTAATTGATAAAAGTGTAAATTTACTTCCAAACAAGCTAAAAAAAGTTAAATAAATAACTAATTTAATTTTTATGAGGAGCTGGATCGAGTACTTGAATAAGGATTTACAAGTTGACAAAACACTGGAGAGTATTTTAAAGCAGTCAGGAAGAAGTTAATTATAAACCAATATCATCTTATACTATAACTCTAACATGCTCTAACTGAATACTTGACCTAGATATGAAGGTAATATAAATATTTCTTTGCCAAGAAAATCCCAAATGGGCTATGAAGTATTGGACATGACTGAAAGATATTGAAAAGCAATAATAAAAAAGACATGGACAGGAAGTTTCTATGGAAGAAAAACAAAGCTGTCAATATGAAAAATGCTCCAAATAACTAATAATAAAATAAATGCAAATCAGAGCATTTCTGACATTCTTCCTAAACCCTACCATATTGGTAAAGATGAAAGAAAAAGAAAATTACAATTGTTGGAGCGTTTGTGGGAGTAAAGGCAGTTTAATGTACTATTGATGGATCTATGAATTAGGACAATTATTCTGGAATGTAATTTGGATCTTTACTCCCCAAGTCACTATATCTAGTGCTACTATTACTAGATATATAGCTCAAAGAGATCAAAGATAGAGTGACAAGTTCAATATGAAAAAAATATTACTTATAGCAGCATTTTCATTTTAGCAAAGAGCTGGAAACACAGCAAATGATTCATTGGGGAATGGATGAACAAAGCATAGTACATGAATGCAATGGAATATTATTTCACTCTACAAAGTGACAAAAGGGATAATTTCAGGCATACCAAGGAAGACATATTAAATAATTCAGTGACAAAGTGAGTGTAGCCAGAAGCATGACTTATATAATGATTTGCATATTTTAAAGTAAAACAGCTGTGAATGGCTAAAGGAGTCTGATCAATGCAATGACCAGTGCTCATGAGAAGAAGACTGGTGACAAATCTTACTTCCTACTTCTTGGCAGAAAAGTGATGGTCTAATCACACAGAACAATACATACATCTTCAAATACATGCAGCCAGTGGGTGGGTATGTACTACTTGACTCTCATTTGCTATAGAGGAATATTTTCTTGGGGGAAGGGAATAAGAGTGATAGATGATGGATTGAAGAGATATTCATAGTGATATTAAAAACAGAGAAATAAAAGAGTATTGTTGAAACATTTAAAAATTATACAGCGGAGGGAGGAAGCAAGTTCAGAAGATGACACAGACATGCAAGACACTTTTGGGACTGCTCTGTTATATTAAGTATGTTCTTTAAAAAAGAATAAGTGACGTAATAGAAATTCATGATTCCGTATTCAATCCTACTTTTCTATTCTTTGCACATGGAAATATTCATGTCTGGTGATGTTTGTTAAATTAATATAAAAAAGAAAGTCTAAAAGAAAAGAAAAAATAAAAACGAGAATTTTAGAGCAACATGGGAAGACTTGTATGAAGTAATAGAGAGTGAAGTTAGCAGAACCAGGAGAACAATAATCCGAGTGACCATCATATTATGTAATGACATCAGAAGGCTATGGAACACTGATGAATTAATTGTAATGAACATTTCATGTAGAAAAGACTTCATAAGGCAATATAATCCTGTTCTCTCAGTACAGAGGTGAGGGATTGTGGATTTTTAATGCAGTACACATTGTTGGACCCTAGTAGTTGTGCCAGCTGACTTCGCTTAAATGTTCTTTGGAAGATTTATGAACTTTGACCAATGAAATGAACACCCATGGCTCCAGAATCCTGATGATGAATCATGTTTCCCATCTATTGACATGATGATGTTCTAGATGAAGTGATAAATTTAGTCAGAGGGAACTTCAAAGGAGAAGTTGCTGAGTGATAGCAATAGAGGGATAGTTTGAAAGTGGCAATAGTGAGCAAGAGGCATTTTCAACTAATCCACTGGGACCAATAAGAAGGTATGAAAAAGGTGCAAATAGGGTAGTCAGGATAGCAATTTCATTTTGGGGGGTTTCAGTGAGTGTCAAGAACTGGAAGGAACAAGAGAGAAAGATGTCTAAAATAAATGGAAGTTTGTTTGTTCCATAGGGTACAATGGAGTGGGACACTGTGGCAAGGGCATAGTTAAGATGTATGGGAATGACAGAACAGATAGCAAAGACTGGGGAAGGGAGTTTGTTCTGTTCTTTGGCAGGATTGGAGGATAAGCCTAGGAAGAGTATCAGTGGATGGGAGGAGCTCCACTGATGAAAGCAGGTGATTAGCAGGTCCAATGTCTCTGCATGTTCTTGGGGGCATGAGGAAGCCTGGTCTCTTGGCAGGTGGCATTATTGTATCTTGGGTCCCAGATATGCAAGAATGCTAGTGTTGTAAACTGAAGTGATGCAAATAGAACCAGAAGAGTGATCTACTACATAGAGACAATCACAAAGGAAATGGAAAGAACAACAGTAAGAGAAATTGAAACTGATGCTGTTAAAATGATCAAACCCAAGTTTGGGTCCAGTGAAGAGGTAGAAAAAATCGTCACTTCTACTCTTTGCCAGAGATGATGTGAAACATAACACATAATATCAGACTATTTCAATGTATTGTTTAGCTTTCCTAGCCCTTAAAACAACCCCATTAAACTTTTTTTCTTTGCTTTAAGAGATGGCTCTTTGAGAGAGGGTGGAGGTAGAATATGATGAGATATATAGATATTATAATAGATATATAAATTTAAATTTATCAATGGCAATTTATTATTTTTTTAAAAGAACTAGAAGTATATGCCAGAAAAACAAAGTTATGTGATACATTTTTTTCATTTTCTTTTTTCCCCCTGGTTTTCTTTTGGACCAACAATTTCATCTGTTTAGGGAAAATTTCTTTGTTTGTTTGTTCGTTCGTTCGTTCATTCCTTCCTCCCTTCCTCCCTTCCTCTCTCCCTCCCTCCCTTCCTCCCTTCCTCTCTCTCCCTCCTTTTTTTCTTTCTTTCTTTCTTTCTTTCTTCTTTCTTTCTTTCTTTCTTTCTTTCTTTCTTTCTTTCTTTCTTTCTTTCTTTCTTTCTTTCTTTCTTTCTTTCTTTCTTTCTTTCTTTCTTTCTTTCTTTCTTTCTTTCTTTCTTTCTTTCTTTCTTTCTTATCTTTCTTTCTTTCTTTCTTTCTTTTCTTTCTTTCTTTCTTTCTTTCTTTCTTTCTTTCTTTCTTTCTTTCTTTCTTTCTTTCTTTCTTTCTCTCTCTCTCTCTCTCTCTCTCTCTCTCTCTCTCTCTTTCTTTCTTTCTTTCTTTCTTTCTTTCTTTCTTTCTTTCTAAGTGACTTGCCTGCAGTCACATGTCCTCCATGTGCCAAAGATAGGTCTTGAACCCAACTTGTCTTTACAGGTAGGCCTGTCCAAAGTACCTATTCAAACCCACCAAGTGCCATTCCATTGCTTTCTGGGTGAAACTCATTTTCATTTCTTCATAGACTTTTATGGCATGTGTCATAGCCATATAGTAAACCTGGAAGAGAACTGATTTTAAACAGATGAGTCTTTGTTCAAAGAAGTTCATTAAACTATTTTAAAACAATAAAACTTGGGATCTTTCCCTCAGGAATTTCTTTTTGGATCCTCTGACTCCAAACCATGTTCCAAATGTTTTTTTTTATCCTTGGTATTTTCTTTCTATCAAACTTGAACCCCATTCATTAATAACTGGATGTATGTGTGTTTCAACACCACATTGGCAATGTCTTCCTATCTGTTTATTTGTAATTGTTAGTCAGTTGTTTTTCAGTAATATCCAACTCTTCATGACCTCATTTGGGGTTTTCTAAAGATGCTGAAGTGGATGCTATTTCCTTCTCAGATCATTTAAAGAAACTGAGGTAAAAAAGGCTAAGCCACTTGCCCAGGGCCACACAGCTAGTAAGTGTCTGGAGCCAGATTTGAACTCAAGAATATGAGTCTTCCTGACTACAGGTACCATCCACTGTGCCACTTAGCTGTCCCCATTGTATTTATATTGCTACATATGTATTTTCCTTAGTTTTGTTGTTGTGGTTGGTTTTTTTAGATGGTAGGGTTTCTCATCTGCTTTCTCCATGAAGATTCATAGTGTCTTCTCTCTAGAACAAGGAGGTATACCTTCTACTTGGATCAGCATTTTCTGTTTGCTGGCTACAGCCTTGACCACTATGTCCCAGATTGTCCCTTTGTTCTCTACAGCGCTCCCTGACAAGCTAGGTAAGGCTTTTCAAATTCCTTGGTACTGCTCTGAGAAATATGTTAGTACTTCAGCATGATCCTAGTATAGGTTGGTTATTCTGAAAAGCCAGTTATACCATACCTAGCCCTTTAACTGGCATGGAGTTGGGTATAAAATTTTTTCTGTTCTTAGTTGGCATAGTTTAATTTGACTTGTCTTTCTTGGGCTCCATAGCATCAGTTCAGGATATCAATTCTGACTTCACAAGAAAGGACACTGGATTCTCAATCAGAAGACCTGAAATCAAATCCCAGTTCTGTCAATTGCTTCTTGTGTGACCTTAGACAACCCATCTGACTTCTCTGGACCCTAATTTCTTCATCTACAAAATTGATGAGATTGAATTAGTTGTGATCTAAGATACTTTTCAGCTTGAAATCTATGCACTTTCATAATGATAAAACCATTCTTCTAGTTCTTCTTCACTTTCCTCTCTATTTCTTGTCATTTTCCTTCTTTTTTCCTTATTTCTATCCTTTTTTTCTCTCCTTCATCTCTCTTTTCATTTTCAAGAGGTATAGAGAGGAATGAGTGGGGCTGGTTAGAGTTGTTTGGAATGTGATGAAGTTTCTTGTTTTCTAAAATCAAATGTAGAACACAACAACTGACTTGTAAATGTTTACCAACCAGCTCAATGGAAAAAAATGTATACATACTTTTAAGTTTAATTTGCATTACTAACATTCTCTCTATAACTTTTAAAAATCTGGACAATCAATGAAATATAAACTTTGTACTTCCTGCTAGCTAGTAGGAGCTGGTTGTAGCATAATCTTTGCTAATCATCCAACAAGTGCTTTCAGTTTTGCTAATTATGCCAAGGATTTTGGTAGTGAATGCAGACTCACACATGGAAAAGACTTAAACTGTGTAAAAGGGCATGGGTGTCTGGCGATCTACATCAAATGGAGGAAATATCTAGATCATCATAATCATACATCCATCAAAGCATTACAGATTTCAAAGGAAGTTTTTATTCCCAAGTAACATATGACTTTAAATTGCATTAAGGATTGTAAAATCTTAGGAATGGAAATGGCCTTGGAGTTTATTTTCTATCTAACCTATCATCTAATGAAGAATCCTCACCAAAACATTTCTGATGAAGAACTGGTCATTTAGTGGCATGATTTATGCTATGTAAAATAACTAGGTATGATTTTTAGCCAATAAAAGATAAGTTTTGAAAGAGTCATATTTCAATTGAAAGTGTAATGATTGTAGTCACAGGATGACAGATATGGTCATACATTTAGAGCTGGAAAGATCTTTGAAAATATCAATCACAACTTTTATTTTTTAGATAAGGAAATTGAGTCAAGCAGTTACCCAGTGTTACACAATTAATAAATGTCTGAAGCAGGAACAAACTCAAGTTTTCTTGAATCCAAATCTATCACTCTAGCTACTACCTTACCCTGCAGCCTACTTGAAGTTGAAGGACCTGGCTTCACTTTTTTGACCAGAATGCAACTATGTGTACATGTTCATATGTGTTTTAAATACCCAGAACAAGAGATTAGCTGAAACCCCTACTGCAGAGGTAGCAGAGGATAAAGAACATGGTGGCAATAGGGAAATCCAGAGGTAAACAGTGGATTTTAGAGCTGAAAGTGCCTTTTTGTTGTTATTTGTTCTGTCATTTTTCATCTCTCTCTCTCTCTCTCTCTCTCTCCTCTCTCTCTCTCTCTCTCTCTCTCTCTCTCTCTCTCTCTCCATATAGGGCACGTGCACTAAAGGCAGCAGAAGCACTGATAGAAGACTGGATGGATTGTGAACACAGTCTGGTGTCTGGAATTGACTAAATATAATGGGTTAGAGAAATTTACACTCAACCTGTCACCAATGAAAGTGCTTAGCCCTAGGGTTGGAATTCTAAAATCAAGTAGATGAATTTTTATAGTGGAGGATATGGATTGTAATGGGAAAAGGATAGAGATATGATAAGATTTAAGAGAAGTGGAAGCCTGTCTTTAAGGCACATACTAGGAACTCAAGGGACAGGATTTTAGCAGGCAGAAGGGAGAGGAGGAACGGTTTGGAAGTGACAACTGCTAAAGTAGTGACTTCCTCAAGGAGGTTGGGCTTTTCTGGTCCAGAAGAGTGGAGAAAAGGCAGGCTTGTTGAAGTTCATCTACCTCAACATGATTGTGGAGAAGGAGTAAATCCCTAAATCATCTTTGGAGATACTCTATTTGACTGGGAAACATCTAGAAAAGTATATGACCATACCTGCTGTGTTTTCCATAAGGCTTTTATCTAAAAATCCTATCAGATGGGCTTTGAGGTTTTTCCTCAGAGGTCAGACCCCCTGGGGTGAACTTAGCCATTTGAGAGGAATCATAACAGTTTTTTGGAGACAGCTTTTGAAATATATCTAACCAGCTATTGAGGGTCATAAATCATAGATTTTGGGGAACACTGTAATAAGGTATTATTTGAATGATAATTGATAACTAAAGATCAGGGTTGTTTATCTTCTTCCTCCCTCCCTTTGGAATTGCTTCTTCTGTTGGTCTTTCTAAATCAAGTTAGGGTAAGTTTATGATGTCTCAAATAAAATACTCTTTCTCTTCTCTAAGGTTAAGTAAGGGTTATTGGGGAAGAAAGGAAAGATAGGGAAATGGAAGGAAAGAAGGTTTGAGGTTTCTCTAATACTAGAATAAGTCTTAGGTTGGAGGTTGGTGGAATATAGTTCAGTTTGGGGAAATGGACTGATAGGTCTGGAATTTCAGTCACTATATCACTGCAGAGAAATCAGAGAGAGCTGGACTTTGCCCTTCTTTCTTCTGTTCCCAAGCCAAGAGACCTCTTCTTTCTGTCTCCCAAACCCAAAGAGAGTATTAACTTCTCTGTCTTCAAAGCCATCTGAACCCCTTCTTCAACAGTTTCTTCTGGTCAAATTCCAAATAGAATGTTCTCATTTTGAGGGACAGCTCAGAAGTCTCAGCTATTGCCTCTCTGTTGCAGGCTTTTCCATTTTCTTATTTCTACACCATCACAAAACCTAGAGAGAAATAGGGGGCTGGTAAGTTAGCTGGAAAACCTGAAGGCTCCCTCTTATGTGGGTCATAGAGGATTGTGGGGGACTTGCTAGATCTCTTAGAGTTAGGGACCCCTGTTCTGATCCTCAGTTTGTATCCCCTCTTATAATAAAAGAGATACCATTGTTTATATATCAATTGTCTCCAAGGCATTTGTGCAACTGACCCAGTGAGAGAGTTTCTGTTTCACTCTCACTAACTGGAGGTTAGAATGCCCAGAGATCACAGCTGAGTATTCAGGGGAATCCCTAAGTGGAATATACTCTGGGTCTGTGTCTCCCTTTTATATCTTTTTTTTGGGGGGGGATTCTGGAGATAAGAAGGGTTGGGAAGCATAGCAATACAACGATAAGGTGATGGCTGGATGGAGTGGTATAGTGGATAGAGCATTAGGCTTAGAATCAGACAGACTCATCTTCCTAAGTTCAAATTTGGTCTCAGACACTTCCTAGCTGTAAAACTCTGGAAAATCACCTAACTTTGTTTGCTTCAATTTTCTCATCTATAAAATGAGCTAGAGAAGGAAATGGCAAATCATTCTGGTATCTTGGGCAAGAAAACCCCAAATAAGGTCACAAAGAGTTGAACATAAATAAAAAATGACTAAACAACATATATTTAAAAGTGTAAAAGATATTAAAAACAGCAGAAACATGGCACACAGTAGGTGTTTAATAAATGTTTAGATTAACTGACAATAATCCAATCAATAGTATCAATAGTCCTTGGAAAAGTCATGTGGAGATAATGGGCATCTTTGTTTTACTCCTGATCTTTTTGGGAAGGTTTCTAGCATGTTCCCTTTATAAATAATGCTTGCTGAAGGTTTTAGGAAGAAGCTTCTGAAGAAATTTAAGGAAAAATCAATTTATAACTATTTTCAAATGTTTTTTTAAAATAAGAATTAGTGTTTTATTTTGTCAAAGTACTTTTTCTTCATCTATTGATATAATCAAATGATTTTTATCACTTTTGTTATTAATACAAACAATTATGTTAATAGTTTTCCTTATATAAAACCATCCTTATATTCCTGGTATAAATACTGCTTGGTTACAATGTATAATCTTTGTGATATATTGTAAACTCCTAGTTAGTATTTTATTTAAGATTTTTACATCCATATTCATTAATGAAATTGTACTATAATTTTCTTTCTCTGTTTTTTCTCTTCCTGGTTTATATATTGGAAAGGGTGTGTTCTCAAACGTTGATCTAAATGTCTATGAATGAATGCCTCATCCTTGTGACTCCTAAGACTAAAAATTCCTTTATCTGAACATTATTGCTGTAATGATGGCAAGGAGATCTTTGTTGGAATCCTACATTTGACTGACAGCCAGAGCTGACAGTTTGGACAGCAAAGGATTATGGGAGGAGATCCCTTGGCTGAGAAAGATTCTGGGAAGACCAAGGGCTTCTAAGTCAAGACTGGAAGCTAGCAGACTCAGTTTCTGAGTGGTGAAGGGACTCCCCCCTCACCCGAAGCCACAAGAAGAAGACCTTGATTTCCTGCCTTTGATCCCAAAGCAGTTTCTACAAAGACATTCTTCCACTATCTTCTTCCACCTGCCATCAAGAATCACCGACAGAGAGGAAGTTATAGGCTTGGATTTTCTCAAACACAGAGCCAGCCTCCTGGCTTCCCTTGATCCTTTCTTGCCTTCCCTAAACTGTTTTATTATTTAAGATTTATTGATAAGATACTTTAGCTTAGAGAAAAATAGAGCAGTTCAGCTGGAAAGGGACTGAAACACTTGGGGGCTTGAGCACTTGCCTCTTGATCCAACTGCTGGGAATTTATTTGATAGGCAACTTCTTTCCATTTTCCTCCAACACATTAAATAGCTTTCCTTTCAAATAAATCCTTAGTTAAGCCAGATTTGGGATTGTCCTGTCTTCATAACAAGAGGGGTATTGGACAATTGGGGACAGGAATCAAGATTGAATTCCCTTTCCATTAAAAAGAAGGAAAGCCTCCTTCCATTTTACATTGTCCTATGTATGTTGTCTACCCTTATTAGAATGTAAGTTCTTCAAGGGCAGGGACAGTATCACTTTTTGTATTTTTACTGATAGTGTTTGACACAATGACTGCCAAAAAAGTAAGTGGTTAAAAAGATTATCATTCATGTAGTCCAAATATTTCACTTTACATATTAAGAAACTGAGGCTCATGCTATTATTGCACTATAAGGAATGATGAACAGGATGATTTCAGAAAGAGTTGGAAAGACCTACATGAACTGAAGCAGAATGAAATAAGCAGAAACAGGAGAACATTATACACAGTAACAGCAATATTGTGGAATGATCAACTGTGATATACTTTGCGACAACTGCTTGATCACATGGGTTGATGGGGATATGACTGGGGAAGTAGATTCTAAAAGATCACCCTAGTGCAAATATTAATAATATGGAAATAGGTCTTGATCAATGACACATGTTAAACCCAGTGGAATTGCACATCAGATAGGGGAGAGGGGTGGGGGGAGGGAAGGGAAAGAACATGAGTCTTGTAACCATGGGAAAAAAATTCTAAATCATCTAATTAAATAAAATTTTTCAAAAAAAATAAAAAAAAAGAAACTGAGGTTTAAAGAGGTTAAATGACTTGCTTGAAGTCATACAAAGAGAAAATTTCAGGACCAGGATTCCAATTAGTTTGTAGATTCTAAGTTCAGTGTTCTTTCTGCTATGAAACTCTTCCCTTGATGTCTGTGATATTTCTTTCTCCCAATTTTCCTATCTCTTTGACTTCCTTCCTTCCTTCCTTCCTTCCTTCCTTCCTTCCTTCCTTCCTTCCTTCCTTCCTTCCTTCCTTCCTTCCTTCCTTCCTTCCTTCCTTCCTTCCTTCCTTCCTTCCTTCCTTCCTTCCTTCCTTCCTTCCTTCCTTCCTTTCTTCCTCCTTCCTCCCTCCCTCCCTCCCTCCCTTCCTTCCTTCCTTCCTTCCTTCTTCCTTCCTTCCTTCCTTCCTTCCTTCCTTCCTTCCTTCCTTCCTTCCTTCCTTCCTTCCTTCCTTCCTTCCTTCCTTCCTTCCTTCCTTCCTTCCTTTCTTCCTTCCTTCCTTCCTCCCTCCCTTCCTCCCTCCCTTCCTCTCTCTCCCTCCCTCCCTCCTTTCTTTCTTCTTTCTTTCTTTCTTTCTTTCTTTCTTTCTTTCTTTCTTTCTTTCTTTCTTTCTTCTTCTTTCTTTCTTTCTTTCTTTCTTTCTTTCTTTCTTTCTTTCTTTCTTTCTTTCTTTCTTTCTTTCTTTCTTTCTTTCTTTCTTTCTTTCTTTCTTTCTTTCTTTCTTTCTTTCTTTCTTCTTCTTCTTTCTTTCTTTCTTTCTCTCTCTACCCTTTGATTGTCTCCACTCTGACTGGCCCCCAGAACTTTAATCTGTTATGTTTTCTGACATGGAACATTTTGTCTCTCCTTTGACTTGTTCTGTTTTTTAACCTGGACAAATTTAGACCGTGCTTTTACAAAGCTGGCCCAAGATGGATTTTCCCTAATAAGCTTCCTTTGCCATCATGTGGTGAAGGATATATTGGAACTATTAGATTATAGGAAAGCACAATCCAAGAGAGTTTCACAATGGTCCTAGAAATCAGAGTGGTGAACTAGGATCAATGGATGGAAATGAAGCAACCTAACAAGTAGAGCTACCTTCTGATGTGATGGGCTTCCTGGGGAGGTTAGGGATTTTTCCCAAAGGACATATACAAAGAAAGGTTGAATGATTGTTTGTTGTAGGTGATACAGAACAGAGATCCTTAACTTACTGGCCACAGATCCACAAGAAATCAATAAAAGAATTTTAAGGGACCATAAACTTAATAATAATTGATAACTTTTTTTTAATCCTTACTTTCTATTTTGGAATCAATACAAGGCGGAAGACAGATAAGGGCTAAGCCAAAGTGCTTAAGTGACTTGTCTACAGTCACATGGCTAAGAAATAACTGAGGTCAGATTTGAACCTGGGAGTTCCTGTTTCTAGACCTGGCTCTCAAACCATTGAGTCACCTAGTTGTGCCCACTTTATTTCAATATGATTGGTTTTCTTTGTAATCCTTTAGTTTTATGCATTTTAAAACATTATTCTGAAGAGGTGTTAATAGACAGCCAAATGGGACCATTACACTTAAAAGGGTAAGTACATCTGTTTATTGTAGAGGTCTCTGGGGTTTCTATGATTCTGCCTTGAAGTTCTGGCCCCTGGCCCCTAAGACCATGTTTTTTTTTTTTTTAAGCATATCTTTTCCTATGTGTGTGATCACACCCTTACCTTCTTTCAGTTGTTGACTATTTCAGTCAAACTCAATGATGGATAATGGCTCACCTGATTTTTGTTATTATTAGTAACTTTAGTGCATGCACCAAATTCTAGGTAATCAAAGTTACAAGGAAGTAAACAATAGCAGGAACCAACCTTTAATCATTCTTTATACATATTGGGTTCCAAAGAAATCTTGTTATATTTTTCTGACATGTATATTTAATGCAAAGTGGGTGGCTTATGGTCTAAAACCATTAATCAAGAAATGATAAGCCCTTGATGATTGATATTCACCCTGAAAGTGTAAGTCAGGGCCAAACAAACCTGTCCGGAGTTGCTAAACAAGGCCATTCCCATTTGAACTTGATGCGTGGGCTGTTCCTAATAAAATTTGTGATTCATAATACTATAGACACATTGGGGGTTTTCAGACAGCCACATAAGCCAAAGGACTCAGCTTCCATAAATATAATAAAGTTCCTGGTCATGTCACTCCTCTTCAAAATCCTTTTATGGTTCTCTATTGCTTACTCTAACTAAAGTTCAAATCATGTAATTTGGTTTTCAAGGCCCTCAATAATTCAGCTCCAACCTATCTTTCCAGACTTATTTCATATTACTCTTCTTCTTTGGATACATTATATTTTAGCAAAACCAAATGACTACTTTTCCTCCATACATTTCCAAACTCTTTAGGTCAGTGTATTCATTTGCCATTCCTTATAACTAGACTGCTCTCCTTTTTTTGAGATTTCTATTCATTTTTTAAAACCTAACTCAAATGCCTCCTTTTTATCCTGATAGTCCTCCTTGAATTTTTCTTCTTCCATTTAAAATATCCTTTCCCTCTTCACCTTAACAAAGTACAGTCTTTGTACCTCTCCATTTCTTAATACTCATCATTTTGTATTCTACTCATTTGCATTTATATCACATCTAATGGCTTTTCAACTCCTATAGAATGGGGATTGTGCCTTCTCTAAACTTTCTGTCTTCTGTAATTCTTAGCATAGTGTTTCAGACAATATCTATTGAATAATTATTCTTGGGGTTGAATTTATTCAATTCCTTCTGTAATTCTTAGCACAGTGTACTATAGACAATACATATTTCACAATTATTCTTGGGATTGAATTTTTTCAATTCAAGGATGAAAATCTTGCTTATAGTGATACTAAATTCAAACCATGGAATTGATTTGATTGTCTTTGCTCATCAATTCTAGCAGCTAAGTTGGAATGTCGAGCTCAGTACTTGGAGAAAGGAAGATATGAGTTCAAACTAACTGCAAATACTTATTAGCTGTGTGTCCATGAGTAAATCACTTAATCCCTACTTGCCTCAGTTTCTTCATTTCTAAAATGGAATAATAATAATAAAGCTCTTTACAAATCTTATGATGTTATGTAAATTGTATTACTATTGTTTTTTTTTTTACAGAAGATAGAGTTATTTCTCCTCTTTTTGGTATATTCCTTTCTCTCCTGAATCTTAAACTCTCTCTCTGTCTCTTTCTCCTTCTTTCCTTTTATATCCCTCTACGTAGTTGCTTTTCCAAAGAGTTTAGTTTCAAATTATTGTCTTCAATTATAGATCAAAGGAGCAGAGATAAGAAAAAGCTTCCAAGGTAATGAGGTCATTCCTGACCAGTGTAGGAATAAATCCACTTCTGGACTAATTAAAACTATTTACATAAAAAGTTATAACATTTCCTAATCAATTAATACCATATTCTAAGAACTTCAAAACACTTTACCGTCACCATCTAATTACCTTTAAAGAAATCACTAAGAATGAGGAAGGTGGTGGTTTTTATTCAGGGTAGAATTGCCTTCTCACAATTGGAGTCACTTGGGCATACAGATGAGATGACATCATGATATGTCTATCCATGTTGCACCATGTGGATCCAAAGGCAGGAATCACTAACTAGCTGGATACTCTTGGACAAATTTTAACCTCTCTGGGTCTTAGCTTGCTCACTTTTGTAAGCAAGTTGGGATAGATGATCTCAAAGGTTCCTTCCAATTCTAAAATTGTAAGCTCTGTGTTCTAAAGTTCTACTTTCTAAAGTTCCAGGTTCATTCATGAATAGCTCTTGGCCACTAGTCTAATTAGACAACAAGTAGGATGACTGATGTTAGTGATATGCTTATAAAAACTTCTCATCAGAAGGAGTGGCAAGAAAACCAATGGAAAGGTGTTTTAGATAATATGACTGTGAAGATGAGACATTATTTGTTGTTTTAGTCAATTCTCTTTCTTCTAGGAGACAATTATAAGAGATCAGGTGACAATTTCAACCTGTTGAGATCAAAGTGTTTAAAAATAAATAATATAGCCCATTACCCTTATTTTTTTTTCACATGAGTCAGAAGGAACTTTGAAGAGGGTATTCTTTTTCATTATATCTCTTACATCATTTAAACCTAGGAGGAAAAAAGTAAGAAGAAAAAAACCTCTTACTTTCTGTCTTAGAATTAATTCTGTGTATTGGGTTAGGCAATGGGGGTTAAGTGACTTACCCAGGGTCTTACAGTTAAAGAAGTATCTGAGGCCAGATTTGAACCTAGGACCTCCTATCTCTAGACCTGGCTCTCCATCCACTGAGCTGCCCCAAGTTTCCTCATCTTTAAAACTGGAATAATAATACTACTCATGGTATCAATCTCATGGAATGCTGTAAGGCTCAAAGGAGATAAAGGAGATGAATGACTCATTTCAAGCTTATCACAGAGTCATGGCTTAGCTAATGCAGGTATCAGATTGCCATCCCAAATGTACAAGCCTTGCAATAATCAGTTTCTGGCACACCAACCCAAGACTTTCAAAAACTGCTTTATTGAATGAAGAGTGTTTGCAAGACCTTAAGACACATTGTTCTAGTCTTTTATTCAAGTGCTATGAAGTATTCAAATTCCAGTTGTAGGACTTAAATAGACAAATTAGCAGAGAAAAAGTTTATCACAGACATCTAAAAAGAGAATTGGAAATAGGAGAGTAGTAAAGTAGAAAAGTAGATGGAAAGTCTGTTATTATTAGCGATCAGGAAGACTTGGAAGTGTCATCCTTGGAATGCATGGACTAATAGGAAGGTGAGTTTAGAAAACAAAGGGTTTGGTTTTATATTCAGAAAGCACAGAAGATGTGAAATAACCGCTAGAGGAAAATTGATCTGGAAGAATCCTCTTTGACATGTCAAAATCATTTCATCAAGATTCTGTGGTTTCCTTCATGAGGAAACTCCCTCCACTTAAGAAAATTGAAGCTTAGGTAGCTAGGTGGCATGTTGGATAAAGTACTGAACTTAGAGTCTGGAAAAATGGAGTTCAAATCCTGCCTCAGGTACTCCTGTCTATGTGACCCCAAGCAAGTTACTTAATTCCTTTGTTCTTCAAATTCCTTTTCTGGAAAATGGTGATCATAATAGCACCAACCTTCCAAGATTGTTGTGAAGATTGAATGAGATGACATGTGCAGTGAGCTTTGCAAATTTTAAAATAGTATATAAATGTTAGTTGTTATCAGTCAGGAAGATTTTAAGTAGTTTACCCATAGTCACACAGTAAATAGGTGTCAGAGAGGTTCTGATTGACCTTCCCAAGCTCACAAAATAAGTGTCAGAGAGGTCTTAAATGACTTATCAATAGTTGTGCAGTGTCAAAGACTTAAGTGACTTATCCATAGTCACACAGTGTCAGAGAAGACTTACATGACTTATCCATAGTCACAAAGTGTCAGAGAAGACTCAAGTGACTTATCTATAGTTGCAAAGTATCAGAGAAGAGTTAAATGATTTATCTATAGTCACACAGTGTTAGAGAAAACTCAAGTGACATCCATAGTTGCAAAGTGTCAGAGAACACTTAAATGATTTATCCGTAGTTACAGTGTCAGAGAAGACTTAAGTGACACAGTATCAGAAAGGTTTTAAGTGACTTGTTTGTGGTCACATATTATCAGAGACATTGTAAGTGACTTCCTCATAGTCCCACAGTTAGTAGGTCAGAGGGGTCTTTTTAAAAATTTCTTTAAAAAGCCTATTTATTTATTTAATTTAGAATATTTTTCCATGGTTATAAGATTCACATTCTTTTCCTTCTCTCCTCCCTCCCCTCTCCAGTAGCCAATGAACAATTCCACTGGGTTTTACCTGTGTCATTGATAAAGACCTATTTCCATATTATTGATATTTGTAATAGAGTGATCATTTAGAGTCAGAGGAATCTTAAGGGACTTGCCCACAGTCACTCAATAAGTGTCCAAAGACTGATTTGAACCTACATCTTCTTGTTAGCAAATCTAAACTAGCCATTTATGATACTGCCATTGCAAGAGATTATACTAATAAGCTGGCTCCAAAGAACAGAAAGAGGACCAGCAGATGTTTCTAGGGAAGGCAGTTGCTTTTTCTTCAGAATGTTGTTGTTCAAGTCCAACCTCTGATACTTCTGGGCTTTGAGATCCAGAAAAGACATTTAACCTCTCAGGTCATTGGGCAACTCTCTAAAATAAGAAGTACTGACAAGCATTGGGAAAGGGAGTTCCCTCATTCAGGAGTTCCCAATAAAAATAAAATTACCCATTCATTCTCAATCAAAATGGCTTACTTTGGAGATTGAATGTGGGATATATAATTTTATATTTTCACCTTCCAGCATCATGGTAGAAAACAATTCTTGTGAAAGAACTTGTCCAACCAGCTCCAGTGGGGAGTATAAATAAATAAGACTTGGATATGCAACAGGGGGTGGGTTTTCCAGTGTCTGTGAAGTCAGGTAGCTTAGTCCATCCTTCTGGGTGGATATTAACTAAGAGTCATGTAGAATGCAAAATACTTGGCCAGAGAAGTATGATTTATTAGGAGAATCATAAAGAGGCTTGAGGTCATTTGACAGATTGAGAATCAGATGACCTGTCTCTATTTCTGAGCTTTGATACTTATTACCTATGTGCTTTCCAAACCCTCCCCACAATTGGCTGTGCATATAGTGTGTGTTTATTAATATTGTAGGCAGCTTTTATAGCTGAGAGACAGGAAATGACTTGTTCAAGGTCCTATAGGTAGCAATTACCTGAGCCAGGATTTATAACCACATACTCTGACTCTAAATTCCATGTTCTTTTGCAACTACAACAGGTTTTTTCAGGGCAGGGACTCTGGGACAACTAGGCAGCAGAGTGGATAGGCAGAAGTACTTGAAGTCAGATAAAATCCTGCCTTAGATACTAAATAGTGAGATCCTGGACAAGTTACTAAAACTTCTTTGTTTTTCAGTTTCCTCAACTGTAAAATGGGCTTAGTAATAATACCTGCATCAGTCAATCAACAAATATTGTTGTTCTGAAATAACTGAACAACAATGATGTTTCTTGACTAATTGATGTAGGTGCTGTATAGAACATAACATTAATATTATTATGATTATTCTCAGTCAGAATCTTGTAGTAACCTGAACGCCCTATTTCCCAGCTGTGTCAGATAACAGAGATAGATCAGAATTCAGAAATTTCAATTTAATTCAGAAATATTTGTTAATTGTCATTATTTTGTCATCATTTAGTGATTTGTTTTTAGTTGTGTCCAACTCTTCATGGCCCCATTTGGGGTTTACTTGGCAAAGATACTAGAGTGTTTTGCCATTTCCTTTTCCAGCTTATTTTACAGATGAGGAAAATGAGACAAACAGAGTTAAGTGACTTGCTAGAGTCATGCAGTTAGGAAATGTCTGAGGTCAGATTTGAACTCAGGAAGATGAGTCTTTCTGACTCCAGGTGTGGTACTCTCTCTATTGCCACTTGTCTGTCCAACAAAGGTTAAGCACCTACGATGTGCAAGGCATCCTGCGCTACCACACCAGAGTTGTTGTATGGATTTGCAAGTCTTAAAATAATATCTAAATACTGGGTATTATCATCATTATAATTGTGTTTATTTTTGTCTTTGTACTTTCCCATCTAGCACTGTTTTTAGCATATAGTAAATGCTTAATAAATGCTTTTTGAGTTGAATGGAGGGACTTGGGGCAGATAACATGCTTTCTGGGTCTCTGACACTTCCTCTGCAAAATGCAAAAAGAATGTTGCCTAGATATTATCTAAGTTCTAACCTATGATATTACCTAAATCTATGATACTCTTTGTTTATGGTGAATAGGAGAATCTAAAATGTGTAATGGAAACAGAGTAATAAATGGAATACCTTTACAGAGATAGAGAAAATGGTGTTTTTGAAAGATCATGAATGCGATATGGAGCATCTCCTCATTCATTCAGCTGACTCCTTTGTCTCCCTTGGCACAATGGACTTGGAGGCGAGGGATGAAACGAGGTTGTACATGCTCTCGGGAAGAAATGACCTTCCCATCCTGAACCTCCTGGGTGAGGGTATAGATTCTGGCCAAGATTCCGGGTAGGGTTGAGCAGAGATTGCAAACCGAAGGGGCATAGAGGCTGCACAGCTTGCATGGAACATAAACTGGGACCATGCGTTCTGTGTCCTGGGCTTTGCAGGGCCTATGAGGTGAAGGCTTACATTCCAAGGCACATGGATTGCAGGGAAGCCTAGGAAACAACATCATACAATTTAAAATTGCGTTTAATGGGAAAAGTATTGGTGACATTTAAAAAAGTAATAAAAGGAAGAGAGGAATAATAACAATAGACTGTTTCATGTAATTCATGCAGTAATCTCCAGCATACATTTGGTCTTTAGCTCTTAATTTATCTGGAGAAAATCATTAAAAGAAATACGCAGATAGGTAGATTGAAATAATTGGAAAATAACATCCAGAGAGTTTTAAGAAGCATTCAATCTTATGAACTTGCCTCTATTAGATCATAAGTTTCTCAAGGGCAGCGAATGTAGCAAATGTCTTATTTCATTATTGTCTTTCCAGAGCCCAGCATGGTGTTTTATATGCATGAATACTTATCTTCCTGAGTTCAAATATGATGCTAGCTGTGTGAACCCGAACTAGTTACCTAACCCTGTTTGCCTCGGTTTCCTCATTTGTGAATTGAACCAGAGAAGGAAATGGCAAATCACTCTAATATCTTTACCAAGAAAACTTCAAGTGGGGTTATGAATAGTCAGAAATGACTAAAAAAATCCCTGAATAATAACAAAAGCAGTCAATTAAAATTTCTAGAATTGAATGGAAATTAATTGAATTTTGTTTGATTCTTATTATTTTATAAATCTGGGAAATCAGGTTACTAAAAGATTCTGATTAATCAAGAGTTATCCTCACAACAACAATGAACTATCTTCTATACATACCCCACTGCTCCCTTTGGTGAGGGGTTCACACTTTAGGACTCCCCATCCCCTCTAAATCACCTTCCCCAAAGGATTCATGCATAGATTTCAAGGTATCTGTGAACTTAGAAAGGAAAGAAATTTGCATCTTTATTTTCACTAACCTCAAACTGAAATAAGTATATAGCATTTAGTATTAGCTATATATTTCCCAAAATAAAACCAAAACGTTATTTTAATAAAAAGTCCATGGCTTTCATTAGACCCTTAGCAGGGTCTTTCTCTAGAACCTAATAGTATCAACAACGTTTCCCTCTTTTAGGAGTTGGATATATGTGGAATAATAATATTCAAAGAATTAGTGTATATTAAATTCTTTATCAACAACAATAATAGCATTTATATAGTGTTTTAAGGTTTGCAGAGCTCTTTACCAACACCATCTCATCTTATCCCTACTACATCCGAGATGTGGGTACTATTTCTATCTCCATTGTACAGGTGAGGAAACTGAGACAAAGGTTAAGTGACTTGCCCAGGGTAACACATACAGTAAATCACTCAGGCTTGATTTGAACTCAGGTCTTCTTGACTTTAGGTACAGTTCTTTATCCACTAAACCCACTGAATTTTTGAGGACCAGACTAAGGATTTCATTGGCATAGAGAACTCCCAATGTGGAAACGTCCTTTATAAACTTAGATTGACAACTCATCAATAGAGAGCCTTAGATGCTTTTGTTGTTCAGTCATTTTTTAGTCGTGTCCAACTCTATAACTTCCTTTCAGATTTTCTTAGCAAAATTACGTCAGTGGCTTGCCACTTCCTTCTCCATCTAATTCGACAGATTAAGAAACTGAAGCAGACAGGGTTAAGTGACTTGGCCAGAATAATACAGCTAGTAAGTATCTGAGACCTGATTTGAACTCAGATGTGCCTGATTCCAGGCCTGGCATTCTATCCATTTCACCACTTAAAAGCCTTATACAAAGAGTTGTTTAACAGAGTATATGCAATAGATGTTGTTGCATTTTGAAGGATTCTTATTTGAGGGATTTTAAAGTCTCTTTATGTAGCATTAAGTGGTATACATGGTTATAGAGGTGATACTTAAGACGACAATATCTCTGCCCCAGTTTTTATATGTATCATTTAGCTCATCATAAAGAAAAAGGGAAGAAGGAAGGAAGTGAGGAAGGAAGGCAGGAAGGAGGGAAGGAGGGAAGGTAGAAGGATAAAAGGAAGAAGAAAGGAAGAAAAGAAAGAAAATTCTTTATTGCAAAGCATTCATTTTCTCTCTGACTCTAAATCCCATTTAATTCTCTTACAATTATCAATTATTGGTTAACAGAGTAATTCCTTAAAATCTTATGACCCCCTTTGTCTAAACCTTTCATCATGAATAGAAAGAACCATCAAAGATAGTCAGTTTAAAGCTCCCATGCAACAGCTCATTAGTTCAATCTAGTTTCACATACTTGCAGTCAGTGTTCTCCAGAAGATGTCGATATGTGGCAATCTCACATTCCAGCTTGGATTTCACATCCAGCAGGACCTGATACTCTTGATTTTGCCTCTCCAGGGTACATCGGATCTCAGCTAGCTGGGATTCCACGGTCTCAATCAGGCACTGGATCTGTGCTAGCTGGATTGCATAGCGGCCCTCTGTTTCAGTCAGGATGCATTCCTGAGAAGTTCTCTTAGGAGAGAAAAGAGAAATGAGGTTAATAGCTATTTATGAAGAGTTGTTCTTGAGAGTTTTCTGTTTTATGCTCTTTCCTGATGTTATAGAAAATTCAGAGTAAACCATATTTTGAGTGATGATTTATACAGGCTAGAATAATTTTATAAGTACACTTATTCTTTAAGATCATATAATTAGATTTGGAGTAGATTTCTCTACTCATTTTACAGATCCCATTTTACAGACTAAGGAGGCATAGAGATTAAATATAGTTTTCTTCAAGACAATTTGAAGAATTCAGATAGTTTTCTTAAAATAAATGTTAAGGTATGAATTGGCTGCCTAATGGGGACTCCTTTATGGTTGGTATATTTGCCTCACCTGTTGTGCAGTGGATAGAGCATTGGGCTAAGAATTAGGAAGACTCATCTTTCTGAGTTCAAATCTGACTTCAGACACATAACAGATCTATGACCCTGGGCAAGTTGTTCTAACTTGCATGCCTCTGCTCTTTATTTGTAAAATGAGCTGGAGAAGGAAATGGCAAACGACTCCAGTATCTTTGCCAGGAAAACCCCAAATAGGGCCACAAAGAGTTAGACATGACTAAACAACAACAAGTAAAAGTAACAATATCCCTTGATCTGTAATACTTTCATTATTTACTAAATAGGTTCCTATTTTAGGCACCACTGTGAAGTAGGAAAGTTTATCTTCCTTTAACTTCACTCTCTTCACTTTATGTTTACTCTTTCCTTAGAATCATAAATTTGGAATTAAAATGCCCCATCAAGGTCATGTAGTCCAACCCCCTCACTTGACAAAAAAAGAAAATAAGGTCTAGGGAGCTTAAATCACTTGTTAAAAATCACACCGACTTGAGTTCCGGTCTAACACCCTTTCTACTGCCTGTCCTTTCAGTAGCTCCTTCCTTCTCCCTCCCTTAGATAGCCAATGCTACCACAATGCTGTATATAAGGGAAGACTATAAAGGAGGAACTTTTAAACCTCATTTATTTTAAGATATAGAAACTTACCCTATTTCCCCCAAAATACTTAGGAGTATTTGCATTTTAAACAATGATGTGGGGAGAGAGAAAAGAGAAAACACTAAAGGATGGAGTGAATTAAAGAGTGGTAAAAATTTAACTGCTAATAGCAATAATAATAAGACTAATAATAGATAAATTTATATAGGCTTTGAGTTTTGCAAAGTATATGCATATATACATAATATATATATGTATATATATGCACATATATACATATACATACATATATATATATATATATATTAAAAATTAGGGTAGCTAGGTGATGCAGTGAATAGAATGCCAAGTCTGGAATCAGGAAATCTTATCTTCCTGAGTTCAAATCTGTCCTCAGACATTGACTATCTGACCCTGGCCAAATCACTTAACCTTGTTTACCTCAATTTCCTCATCTGTCAAATGAGCTGGAGAAGGAAATGGTGAATGACTCCAATATCATTGCCAAAGACACCTCCAATGGGGTCATAAAGAGTCAGAAATGACTGAATATACTATATATATATATATATATATATATATATGTGTGTGTGTGTGTGTGTGTGTGTGTGTGTGTGTGTGTGTAAGCTCATTTAGTAGAATTCCAGGTCTCCAGGGGATAGACATTTGGGAAGAAGGAGAGATTGGGAAGGAAACCTAGAATCCCAGTGAGTCTGGCAGGCTGGAAATACTCCTGGATTTGGAGCTAGAAGACGTGGGTTTGAATCCTGATT
Organism: Monodelphis domestica; assembly: GCF_027887165.1. NCBI lineage: Eukaryota > Metazoa > Chordata > Mammalia > Didelphimorphia > Didelphidae > Monodelphis > Monodelphis domestica. Next base: position 196,415,477 of record NC_077228.1, on the reverse strand, counting down.
CTGTAGTTTGCTAGCAATGACATTGGTTCAGTCATTTGACCAGTATTCATTTCTTCATCTACGAAAGGAAAAGAATGAACTAAATGACCTCTCAGGTCCCTTCTAGCTCAAATTTATGGTACTATGAAATCATAGCATACATGTGACCACATACTCTACCTATGCTAAGGGCCAGCCCTAATGCCAAAAGCTTTTGATCTTTTGCCATTTTTGGCATCAGAGAATGCCATAGACTGGATGGCAAAGGAAGCTCCTAAGTTAATTGAACTCACCTCCTACACTGAATCATCCCATATCTATAGAAGTCAATGTATAATAGGCTTTGCCAACTCCTATGGGCTACACACCAGGCTGTGCTGGGCCTGCAGCTCGATCTCCAGAGCACTGATGTTATGCCTCAGATCAAGGATCTCCTTCTGGAAGCCTTGCTGCTGTTCTGAGCTGGATACCACCTGCTGGCTCAGTTCCTGCAACTGAAGCACAGACAACACATTTTAACATTAAGAAAAATTAAACATTAAATTAAAAATTAAACATTTTTTAAAAGTGTTGGGAGAGAAAAGGATTTACTTGGACAAAATTATTTAAAGCAGTTCTTTCTGTGGTAGTAAAGAACCAGAAATTGAGGGGATGCTTGACATTTAGGAAATGACTGAACAAGTTGTATTATATGACTATTCAAAATAATATTACCTCTGGAATAAATACTGGGCATTGGGTTGGAAGGCAGAAGAGTGGTAAGGGCTAGGCAAACATGACTTGTCCAGGGTCACACAGCTAGGAAGTGTCTTGAGACCAAATTTGAACCCAAGACATCCTGTCTCTGTGCCTGACCTTCAACCCACTGAGCCATCTACTTGCTCCTGGTACATCATTTTAATGGAATACTATTGTACAATGAAAAATGATGAGAACTATGATTTCAGAAAAACCTGGAAAGATTTACATGAACTGATACAAAGAGTGTTCTCTTGAACTGGGAAAACACTGTACACAGTAACAGCAATGTTATAAGGCTGATCAATTGTGAATGACTTAGCTATTCTCAACAATACAATGATTCAAGACAGTCCCCAAGGACTCATGATGAAAAATGCCATCTGCCTCCAGGGAAGGAACTGATAAAGTCTGAATGTAGACCAAAACATACTATATTTTGCTTTCTTACTTCAGTTTTTTTGTTTGAGTTCTCTTCCACAAAATAACTAATATGGAAAAATATTTTACATTATAGCACATATAAAATCAATTTGAAAATTGTTTGCCATCTCATGGAGTGAGGACAGGAAAGGGAGGAAGGAAGGGAACAATTTGACTCAAAATTTAAAAAAAAATAAGGTTAAAAAAAGATGGCAACTTATAAGAACAAATGTGTGAGGGAGTGTGTATATGTACATGTGTTTTTAGTGTGTATATGTGTATTTGTCTATCCTGAAGTACCCACCTGTGTGTTGAACCATTCTTCAACATCTCTGCGGTTAGACTCAACCAAAGACTCATATTTGCACCTCATTTTTTGCAGTGCCTGGTTCAGGTCAACAGAAGGGGCAGCATTTATTTCTATGTTGAGTCTGTCACCAAGTTGACACTGTAATGAATTCACTTCCTAGAGAAAGAGAAACCAAACCAAACCAAGGACTTGTTCAATGAATGGAATTACCACATTCCTTCTTTCCTCCTTTCTTTCCCTTTACTTTCCATCTTAGAATAAATACTGTGTATTAGTTCCAAGGTAGAAGAGCAGTAAGAGCTAGACAATGGGGCTTAAGTGAATTGTCCAGAGTCACACAGTTAGGAAGTGTCTGAGACCAGATTTTGAGCTCAGAACCTCTAAGTCTCTAGGTCTGGTGATTCACTGAGCCCTCTAGCTGCCTCTCCCCTCATACAATTTCCTAGCTTGTATTTCATTGGGCCTACATCTGTAAGATGGGAACAATGCGATAGATTGAAAATAGTCAAAATAACTCTTTTTTTGAAAATGTGGAGAAGACAGAAACATTTATAGGGAAGACCACTCTCTGAAGACTAGTTCAATGGAGCAGATAGTTTTTGAGGCTTTGGGGACTCTAATGACTTTTTATTGACATTTTTCCAACCTCTTCATGGTTGTGTTTGAGCTCGAGGAGTTCCTCTTTCAGAGATTCGACTCGTCCCTCCAAGTCAGCCTTGCACAAGGTCAGTGCATTCAGGATTTGATGGAGGCTGTTGGTGTCAGCTTCCACCAGTTGCCGCTGGGACACTTCAGTTTCATACCTTTAAACCCAAGAGAGAATAAGAGAAGGGGAGGGAATGGATAGTTCAATAATGAAAGATATTAGTAACAAGAAGCAGAATTCCTTGTCTAAATTTGTCTTCTTTGCTAGTTTTCTGGGATGTTTTAGAGGTGAATGCCAGTCTTTCAACTTTACCCATTAATACTCATTTAATTTAATATTCATTCTTAATTGTCCCTGGACCAGAAACAAAGCTTATTCACCAGTGTGACATCAAACTCATTTTCCTGAAAGGAGGACTAGTCACTTCCTAAGTATACTGGAAAGAAAGATTCCTTTTGAACCTTCATGAAGAATCAGGGGGAGTGATTAAAAAATTATAATTCCTTAAGCATGAGAACTAATTACTTTGGATAACTATACTTAGTAATCATATTTAGTTGGATGTATTGGTATTAAGTATTAAGCTTTTTTTTTTTTACCCTCATCTTCTGTCTTAGAGAGAAGAGCAGCCAAGGCTAGGCAATTGGGATTAAATGACTTTTCAGGTCACACAGGCAGTATCTGAGTTCAGATTTGAACACAGGTTCTCCTAACTCCAAGCCTGGTCCTCTTAGCCACTGTGCTGTCTAGCTCCCTCGTATTAAGTTTTTAAGAAAACCTTTTTTTCAAAAAAAGAAAAATGAGGGTCCTCTTTGGACCCCAGTATGTTTCTGAATTGGGACATAGTGGTTTTCAAGTGAATGCCTAAATTTGGGCTGACCTTGAAGGAAACAATATATGAAAGGGTCCGGGTGAGCTTACTTTGCTCTGAAGTCATCAGCAGCCACTTTAGTGTTGTCTATTTGGGAGACCAGCCTGGAATTCTCAGCTTTGGTGCACAAGATCTAGGATTTAAGAGATTGTGCCAATGAATGATACTTGAAAGCCAATATCTCTTGCTAGGCTATTTTCCTTGGACTCTATCTCTCATCTGGAGAACTTTTATAGATTAAATCTATGGTTTCATTCATGTGGGAAACTATTTACATGGTACCCTATTAGGGAGATGCCATCTTTCTTTTTTGAACCCTTGCTTTCTGTCTTAGAATTGATTTTAAGTATAGATTTCAAGGTAGAAGAGCAGTAAGGGCTAGGTAAATGGGGTTAAGTGACTTGTCCAGAGTCACACAGCTGGGAAGTATCTGAGATCAGATTTGAACCTAGGTCCTCCCAACAATAGGTTTGGTGCTCTTCCACTGTGCTACTAGCTGCCCAAGTGATATGCCATCTTAACTCCCTCAGAGGTTAAGCAACTTGACTATGGTCATATAGATAATATGTGTCAAAAGTTTAGGATTTGAACTTAAGTTTTTCTGACTCTATCCACCATGCCAAGCTTCCTGTAGTGAAAAGTTAATGTTATCATTAATCTTCATAGTTTGGTTTATAGTCTCAGAATATTTTAGGAATTCAGAAATTCAAAAGAATTTTTCAAGGCTAAATAATGATAGCTAGCATTTTATAGCACTTTACACATATCTCATTTGATCCTCAAGAACTCTAGGATGGAGGTACTATTATTCTCCTTATTTTTACAACTGAGAAATCTGAGGCAAACAGAGGTTAAGTGATTTCTCTGCAGTGATACAAATATTAAGTGTCTGAGGTTGGATTTGAACTCTGGTGTTCCCTGACTCTAAGACCAGTATTCCATCTACTGATCCACTTAGTGGTCCATAGAAATGTCAGCTATTATTACTTAGTACTGGGTAGTCTGGGCAGCTAGGCGGCACAGTGGATAGAGCACTGGGTTTGGAGTCAAGAAGACTTGTTTTCCCAAGTTCAAATTTGTCTTCAGATACTTACTACTGTGTGACCTTGGGCAAGTCACTTAACACTGTTTGTCTCAGTTTCTCATCTGTAAAATGATAGAGAAGGAAATATTAAACAGCTCCAGTATCTGCCAATAAAACCCCAAAAGGGGTGATCAAGAGTCAGACATGACTGAAAAATGATGTGAGGCTACATTTGAACACAGGCATTCCTGACTCTAAGACCAGAATTCTATCTACTGCATTACTTAGTTGTTTCTGGAACCATCAGCTCTTATTACTTAGTACTGGGTAGTATGGGTAGCTTGATAGCACAATGGATAGAGCACTGAGCTTGGAGGCAGAAAAAAATAATCTTCCTGAGTGCAAATCTGGTCTCAGACACTTACTAGCTCTATAACTTTGGGCAAGTCACTCAACCCTGTTTGTCTCAATTTCTCATTTGTAAAATGACCTGTAAAAGGATATGGCAAAACACTTTAGTATCTTTGCCAAGAAAAACCCAAAATGGGGTCATGAAGAAATGAACAATACTAACAAACTGGTTCAGTTCAACAGAGGATAGCTCTTCTGCAATAATGAAGAGATGTTAAAGTTTGGGCATGACATTTAGGTAAGATTTTTATCCCTTCTTGAGGAATTACCTCCAAATATAGACATAAAGTAGCATAAAACCCCTGTGAAAACTCTATAAATGAATGCTAATTATTATTATTCCTAGAAATGTTATGTTCTAACAAATACCTTTGTCTTAAAGATTGTAAGCCCATATTGGATCACACTAAGATTCAAGCATCATTACCTTCTGTTGAAGCTCTTCTATGATCTTGAAGTAAGACAGGTAATCGGGACACAGGACAGGGGTCTGCCTTTCATGCTGCTCTCGGATCCTGCACTCTAGGGAGGCGTTCTCTTGCTCCAGACGTCTCACTTTCTCCAGGTAGCTAGCCAGGCGCTGATTCAGCATCTGCATGGTCTCTTTCTCATTGGAATCAAAGCTGCCCTCGACAGACCAACCACAGCTTGCTTCACCAGAGGATACCCTGAAATTGTTCAGCAGGTAGATGGGAGAGCGATAGGGAATTGGATGGCAGGCATTAGGTGGATAGGCCTTAGCTTGGCACTGGCTGATTCCATGACTTCTTGATGGGTAGCCAGGACAGGCAGAGAGAGCCTTGGAAGTTAGAAGCCTAGAATGGCTCTTAAAAGAAGCTGAGGAAGAGCAATTGGGTGGACCACAATTGCATGCCATATTTGCAGTTTCAATTTCGTTTCACGGTCTTCTTTACCCTACCTCCATTGCCCAAATGATCTAACCCCAAGCCAAAAGCCAGACTTCTTCTTTCTCACATTTATATAGCCTTTCTATGAGGGGGTGTTACAACATGCAGGATGTTTTCCTTTCTAATGTTTCCACCAATTTCCATAGAAACATCTAATTAGTCTGCTATTTACTTGCCAGAGAACTCTTAGCCCCATAAAAAAAGGTGTAGTTTGAGTTGTTACTAAATTATTACCCATCTCATAACTATTATTTGCTACTGGTCCCAGGGCTTCATAGGATGGCTTCAAAAGGGACGCTCATACCAGCATCATCCAAATTATTAACCAGCTGTGAGTGGATTTAAAAAGCAAGTAACTTATGTGCCTGCTGACTTCTTCATCTATTATTGTCATTTACCCATCATGAGAAGCTGTGAAATGTAATAGGCAAAGAACTGGTCCTAGAGTCAGGAAGATCTGGGTTCAAATTCTGTCTCTTGAAACATATTGACTGTGTGATTCAGACTGCTCTCTGACACTAACATTTGTAGAACCGTTGCAACTCTGCCTTGGTGGAGAGAGTTTTTTTTTTTTTCCATGGGAAGTTCTCTCTACCAATAAGGTCTAGTCAAAAAGAGAAAAGGAAATGATCCAGAAAGCTAGTATGAACTGAAAGGCATAGTTTCCAGAAATTTGGGAGATGATAGACCAGTGGAGGTGAACCTTTTAGAGACCATGTGCTGTGCCCTGCTTCCCCAAAGAGGCCTGGGGTCTCTCTGTCCTTTACACCACATAGTGGAGGGGAAAAGTGCTCCCATTGGGCTGCTGGGGGGGCAGGTGAAGTGAGGAATGTCTTCAGCCCAGGTGAAGAGGGGGAGGCAAGTGGTCCAAGTTCTCTGCTCCCCTCCAGCTCTGCCTCCTGTGATCTGTCCACCTTACACCCTGTGCTCTCCCATTGGCTGCCTGGCAGAGGGATGGGGATGGGAATAAATGTCATCAGGCATGGTGGAGAGGGGGAGGTGAGCAGTTCCACCCAAGTCCCTCTGCCTTTTTAGTAACGAACTTGGAGTGGGATGGAGTGGAGAGGAGGTCAGTGTATATGCCCGCAGAGAGTGCTCTGTGTGCCATCTTTGGCACCTATGCCATAGATTCACCATCACTAGGATAGGCTCTATTCAAGGCAGCTAGGTACTAGGTGGCATAGCAGATAGAGTTCTCAGCCTAGAGTCGAGAAGACCCGAGTTCAAATTTGGCTTCAGACATTTGCTAGCTATGTGATGTTAGGTAAGTCACTTAACCCCATTTGTCTCAGTTTCTTCATCCATAAAATGATCCAGGGAAGGAATTGGCAACACTCCAGTATCTTTGCCAAGGAAATCCCAAAAGGGGTCATGAAGAGTTGGACATGACTAAACACAACTAAACAACAATGGTGCTATTCAGCCCACATTTTGAGTAGCATGATTGAAAAAAAATAATGATTACCTGGAGAATATCCAGAAGGTGAACGGGGGGGGGGGGGGGGGAGGGGGCGGGGAGAGGGGAAAGGTCTTGATTCACTGTCACATGGAGTTTAACTGAAGAATCTGAGACTATTGGGAAGAAAAGGCTTTGGACATGGGAGGATAGAGTAATAGATGAGATAGTTTTCTATGTATATCTAAAGGGTTATCATGTAGAAGACAGATACATGCTGGTATTTGACCTTAGATGATGAAACCAGGAGTAATATATGGAAATTGAAAGGAGATATATTGGGTCAATATCAGGAAAATTAGGATTCTAGAATATTTGAATATTAGGGTCCTAGAATAACATATTCAGTTATATGTTATGATATATGATTACATAATATAACATAATATATAGTAGTATAAATAATACAAAATTATAAGATATAATAACCAGCTATCCAAAAGTGGAATAAGCTGCCTGGAAAGGTTATCATCTCCTTCACTGGAGTGTTTCAAGCAAAGACTGTATGGTCATTCATTATTTTTGTGGAAGGAATGATTCTTTTGGGGTGCTGGGTTGGATTAGATTGCTTCTGAGGTCTCTTCCAACTCTAAAATTTCTGATCCTATTATCTGTCTTCTTCTGTACAGTTATTGTATGGAAAAAATGTATAATAGTACTTACTAATACTTCATCTATTTATCTAATTTGTCTATTCTATGTGTGACTAGTCATCTTTCTGGTTGTTGTTGGGGTTTGTTGTTGTAGTCATGTCTGATTCTTTGTGACCCCATTTGGGTTTTTCTTGGCAAAGATATTGAAATGGTTTGCCATTTCCTTCTCCAGCTTGTTTTTACAGTTGAAGAATTGAGATATACAGGGTTAAGTGCCCGACATCACACAGCTAGAAAGTGTTTGAAGTCAGATTCAAACTTAAGAAACTGAGTTTTCCTGATTCCAGGTCCAGAACTCTATCTAATGTGCCACCTAGTTAGTTGCTCCATTAAAAAACAAACAAACAAAACAATATAGAAGTAAAAAAACTAAAGTTTAATGAAATTAAAAAATATATTTACTCTTTCATATCCAAGGTCACCAACTCCCTGAAACACAAAGGTATTAGGGACCCTGGATTAAGAATTCTTATTCTGTTCATTTTGTCTTTAAACACAATATTTCATCACATTGTATAAGTTGAGCTGTTTCAAGAAAATATTTTGAGAAAAGAAAAAAAGAACAAATATTTACTTATTTCTACTCCTGAAATTACAATTCACATACCATATGCATACATATTCTTGCATTCATTCAACAGGCACTTAAATATAGCCTTGCTTATTATTTTTTTAGCATTTAAAAAAATAAGTCATATTTTTGCTTTGAAGTCAAAGTATTGACTCATGGTGAATATGGTGGTAGGGCATTTTTTTCCTAGCAGCTAATTTACATGTAATTGTCTTTGTTATGAATCAAAGAATTATTTGAGGGCTTTGGGGAAATTGCCTATTGACTATTTCATATTTTATGGAAATAGGGATTTTGTATTTCTTAATCTAAGATTGTTCTGAGCCACTTCATGCAAAAAGGCTAGGAAATTAAAAGGAAGAAGTTGACTTTAGAAGCTATCCAGAGAAACTAACTGAGTTGGGAAGTTGACATTAGCAGAGCACAGAATATAATAGCAACTCCTTTGATCTCAACCTAGCTGAAACCAGATGATTGGGTTTTGCTGCTGATATGTGGAGGTGACCTGAGTGGGTGGGATGGGGAAGCTTTGATGCTAAGGGCTGATTAGAGAAAGCAGAAGCTAATTCTGGCAACGGAAAGCCTACTTTGCTCTCTGGCACCTTCTAGAGCTCAAGCGAGGGAAAATACTTTAGAGGTTTGCTTATGGTGCCCTATGGGGATTCCCAATGAAGAAAATCTCAAACAAGGAATATCATTAATTACTTTCCAACTTATAGCCTCATAGGTCTTGATCAACGACAGGAGTAAAACCCAGGAGAATTGTGGGTTGGCTATGGGGAGGAGGGGCAGGAGGGGAAGAAAAGAACATAAATCATGGAACTGTGGAAAAATATTCTAAATTAATTAATTAAACAAAAAATTTTAATTCAATCCAACTTACAGCCCTAGAGAATTTCTTGTGAACTTAAGTGATTGGCTCAGAGTCACACAACCAATATATGTCGGGTGTAGGACTTGCTAGACCAGCACTCTTTTCCCAATAGCACACTTGCTCTCTAATCCTTAAGGAAAGTCCTACTTTGAATCTGTCTTGTGGCAAAGAGGTAGCCACTGATTCTTTCTTTAAAATTAATTAATTTATTTAGAATATTCTTTAATTAATTAAGAATATTTTTCTATGGTTACATGATTCATGTTCTTTCTCTCCCCTCTCCACCCCCCCCCCCCCCCAGACTGAGGAGCAATTCCACTTGTGAATTTAAAAAACTACTCACTGTTCTTTAGAAGATTTGGTTTAGCTATTCCCTTATTGTAACAATGGAGATACTTGGTCTAATAAGAATCAGGAATGTATTGGGAACTTTTAAAATTATTCCACCCTAATTAGACATACTTTAGGGGAAGAAAAAGTTGTAAACTCCTGATTGAACAATGAAGGAACTTAACTCATACCTTATAGTGAAGCTAGAGCCTTAAGATAGGTCTATTTTTAGATGTAATACAAAAAGGTGTTAAGTACCTGTAAAGGTTAAATTAATCACAAAAAGGTCAAGTAACTTCCAAAAGTCAAGTTTAGCAAAGAAGTGTGAAGAACCTCAGAAGATATACTCTAACCAGAGAAGGTGAGAACTAAAGAGTGGATAGTCCTGGAGAAAATCTAATCAAAGAATGTGAGAACTAAAGAATAAATAGTCCCAGAAAAAGTGACTACTGTGATTGGTAGATGTGAAAATTAAAGGGAGGTGACATAAGAGAACTTTTTTTTAAAAAGGAGGCTAAAAAAGTCAGTTCAGGCAATTCCGTTCCGTGTGGAGTTAGTTTCTGAACTCAGTTCAGGAAATAGTTTTCAGTGGAGGACTGGAACCCAGCTTGGATACAGTCTTGTGGTGAGTGATAAGACTGACTCCCTCTCCCTTAGGCTCATGGAGGCCACTTTGGCCTAGTCCTTTAACTACTTCTTGTCTCAGCCTAAGCCAGAGCAGTTTAAATTAATCCTCTCTCTGTCTCTCTCTGTCTCTCTCTCTCTGTCTCTGTCTCTTTCTCTGTCTCTCTCTTGTCTCTCTTTCTCTCTCTCCTTCCCTTAATTCCTTCTCTCTTTATTAATTAAAATCTCCATAAATCCCCAGGTAACTTGGGTATTTTTCATATTTGGGAATTTCCCATGGTGACCACTTCTTTAGATTTTAAGTCAAAACACTAAAAATTATCCTTACACACTGGATTATACATGTATCATTGTTCAAAAAACTATTTCCATGTTATTCATATTTGCAGTAGAGTGATCTTTTAACATCAAAATTCCAATCATATCACCATCGAACCATATGACTGATCATATGTTTTTCTTCTGCATTTCTACTCCCACAGTTCTTTCTCTGGATGTGGATAGTGTTCTTTCTCATAAGCTCCTCAGATTCTCCTGAATTATTGCATTGCTACTAGTAGAAAAGTCTGTTACATTTGATTGTGCCACAATGTTTCAGTCTCTGGGTACAATGTTCTCCTGGTTCTGCTCATTTTTCTCTGCATCAATTCCTGGAGGTCATTCCAGTTCACATGGAATTTCTCCAGTTCATCATTCCTTTCAGCACAATAGTATCCCATCACCATCTGATACCACAATTTGTTCAGCCATTCACCAATTGAGGGAGACCCTCTCATTTTCCATTTTTTTTTGCCACCACAAAGAGCACAGCTTTAAATATTTTTATACATGTATTTTTCTTTATTATCTCTTTGGGGTACAAACCCAAAATTGGTATGACTGGACCAAAAGGTCCTTTTAAAACCCTTTGGGCATAATTCCAAATTGTCCTCCAGAATGGTTGGTAGTCATTGATTCTTTAAGACTCTCTCAATGGGAACAGCTAGACAGCACGGTAGATAGAGCAGCAGACCTGGAGTCGGGATGACCTGGGTTCAAATCTAGACTCATACATTTCCTAGCTGTGTGGCTGGGAAAATTACTTAGCCTTATTGTCCAGCACTTCAGAAGAGTTTAAAAACAAAACAAAACTGTGCTAATGGAGTACAAGTTGTAACAGGTTCCATCTTACTGGAAAATACTAGAGTATAAGCTCAGTGATGGAATGTATAGTTGTTCAAAAACAGATTTAAATTGGGTGAGATTTATTACCAGGTTGACCACAGGATAATGATTTTGTTGGCTACACTGATTCTTAAAGATCATCTACAATTTATAGGAGTTTTGAAATTTGCATTAATGGATTGAGTACCTATAAGTGTGGAATGATAGCTCTTGAATTTGTAGAACTATTATATAAAACTTTGAGGAGGACTTTTATGACAACAACCCTATGAGGTAATTTGCAACACAAATCTTAGTATTTTTTAGATTATTTGTCCATGACTAAGATATCCACTGCCACACGGGGTCATTTATACCCTAATTGAGAATTTAACTCTTTGAGAGATAAGTCAACTCTTGGAAAGATGAATACAAAATAAAATATATCTGATGATGCTAACCATCTTGTGATTAAAAAGTTCATAGTACATCATATATTTCTCTCTGCTTGATTATCTATCCTACTCTCAAGAAATAGCCTTTCTTACCAAGAAGACTAAGGCTATCCAGGATGACTTTCCTCAAATTTTTCTTTATTTCAATTTCAAAATACTTCCCAGCATTATACTTTTATCTCCACTTCATAATTTCTCTTCATTTCTATTTGATAAGAAGTGTGCCTCTGTGTTTTCAAAGCTAATCCTTTGTGCTCCTGAACTTATTTCTTCCATTTATGTCAGTAAGCAAGCTACACAAAATAGGGATAGCCAACCATCCCATATATATGTGTGGTACCATAAAGAACTAGAAGTAAAGAATGGTAGGATGCAAGAATGACAGCCTCTCAGTAGACCAAAAAACCTCTCATTGGTGTAAATGAGAAAACAATGCTGGAGGAGTCACTGATGCTGATTATCTGCATATCTTTGACCACTTTCGTTCCAGGAGAGATAGAACAAGTTTTGTAGCATCATTGAGGTGAATGTCATAAGTGCTAGATTGGAATGAGATGGAGAACTCAAAGGAATTTCTGAAATCAAGAAGATTTTCATTATTTCAGCAATTGTTGTATAAGATCAGGGATGTCCTGGAACCAACCAGTTAAGCCTTTCAAAATCCAATTGTCAAATTTTTAGCATAATCATTTATACTTTAGAAATTGGCTAATACTATATTACAAATCAGGGCTTGGTTTATTATTTTATTTATTTTCTAGATGCAACAAACGTGATGGAGAAAATGTTAATAATGCAGATTTAACTTAAAAGTATGTTGGATATACTTTTTCCCCCTGGTAAGGTGGTTGTTAAACATTAGAAGCACATCTCTGCATAGGTTTACTCTTAAGGGCACTGGACTTAAGGAGTTTGGTCTTCTCTATTCATGGGAGAGAAGTGATCTCCATGAAGAGTCTATTTCTTTGTAACAAATAAATTAGAGACATAATCAGGTCTGAACAGGTCAAACAGGATCCACCTTTCATGATATCTAACTTAGTGTTACTGAAAAGTGAATGCTGATATTCTTTCATTACTGAATAAAGCATGGTACTGAGTGAAGATAGTTTCCTGAAAACCAGCTATTTCGTTCTTGTTTTGCATCTTTAATCTTTTTCTCCACTAGTTTCTTCTTCAGTGCCTACATTCATGCTACAGCGTTCATCCTAAAAGAAAAAAAAAAGTATTTTCTTGGGTCCACTATCAACTCAAGCATCAACAAACACTTAAAAATTTTTATTTTTTCTGTCTAGGACACCTCACTTCCCACTTAGCCCTTTGATTTGGATTTCTGTTCCTTCCACTCCATTTTAATGAAACTATTCTGTGGAAAGTAACCAATGATCTCCAATTATTTTTTTCTCTCTGTAGTTTCCTCAGTACTTAAAAAACAAAACAAAACTTACCTTCCATCTTAGAATCAATACTGCATATTGGTTCCAAGGCAGAAGAATGGTAAGGGCTAGGCAATGGGGGTTAAGTGACTTGTCCAGGGTCACATAACTGGGAAGCTTCTCAGGCCAGATTTAAACCTAGGACTTCCCATCTCTAGGCCTGGCTCTCAATCCACTGAGTCACCCAGATGCCCTCTTCCTTAGTACTTCTTAAGAATTTGACATTTAATTATTCCTTTCTCCTTAAAACTCACTCCTTGCTTGTCTTTTATAACTGTTCACTTGGTAATTTTATCTTTTCCTCCTTTTCCACACTGGATTCTCTTTCTCCTTTTGGAACCTTCCCCTCAAGTATGAATTTCAAACAATTTTGTCCTCAGTTTTCTTTCCTTCTCTCTTCTGTACATTTTCTCATTCACACAATCATAAATCCTATATAATCATAAATTTATATGAAAGACTTTAGAAGTCATTTGATCCAATTTCTTCATTTTATGGGTTCTGAAAGATCTCCGTACAAGTGAACTCCAAATCTCCCTCTCCAGCCACAACCTCATTTCTAAGCTGTAGTCCTGTATTTCTATACTACTTGCTTACTAGATAATTTCAATTGAATACCCCATTTACATCTTGACTTCTATATGCTTAAAGGGAAAATTCATTATCTTTCCTGCAAAAGCAGACTCTTTTCCTAATGGTTGTGTTATTGTGATGGTACTACCAAAATTACAGAATAGTTTCTTCTTTATTCTCTAGATCACTCATCAAATCTAGTCATTTCTGCTTTTTTCATTTTTTTTGGCATCTCTCCTGCACTTACTATCTTTATTGTTTAAACCTTGGGATTGTCTTATATCTGCACTATTGAAAAGATCATCTAATGGGCCTTTCTGCTTAAGTCTCTTCCCCCTCCAATCCAATTACTTTGATGGTGATGTTTCTCTCATCATAACATATCCAAAAATATGTTAATCTAAAGAATAGGGAAAAGACTTTTTCTAGGTTCAAGGAGAAAATATAGTATGATAAATTAGGCCACTTACTACAGCTAAGGGGGGGGGGGATTGTTTAGGATGATGAGGGAAAACAACTACCTCTAGTCAGAGTCAGGAGAGCTTACTGAGCCCTTTTCAGAGATTCTTTCTTCCTGTGATTGAAGAAATTTGGGCACAGACAAGACATGATCTGTAGAGCAAAGAGGAAGAAATCACATCGGAACACGCAGATCATCAGGGGAAGGGAGAGAGAAAGTTCCACTGAAGTTTTGGAGAGACAGTTGGAGCCCCAGCTGCCTGGAGTTTCCTTCTTATTCTGCCTGAAGGTGGTTTGAGGGCAGATCCCTTCATCTCCTCTCTGGCCATTACCTTACTACTTCTACTGTGAACTGAAGGAATAATCAGTCTTGCCCAGAAGAAACCCTGGCAGAGATATTGCCATCCTTTCTCTGAGGAAATATTTCTTTTTTTTTTTTAAGAGACTTATCCAAAGCTTTCAGTCAATCAATCTTACAATTCAAAAGAATAGGGAAAACTTTTCCCCTTTCCCCCAACCTCACCACTATTCCTTTCTCCCCAAAAGAATAAAAGTTCCTTTTAACTAGGGAATTTAGTTTGAAGGATTATTGTTACTAGAGAGAAGAATTAATTTATGATCTGTGAAGAAACCCTCCATTAAGTTGATTGGTGAAGGAAGGACAGGAAGTGAAGAAGGGAGGGGTCCAAGATTCAGCCTCTTTCCTTTGTTTACTTCCTGGTATAGCTTCTTTTGATTTCCCAATTACATTTCACCAAGTTCCTTCTCTAGTACATTCCTTTGGTGTCTACCTGACACCTAGTTCTCATATGTGGCTTCAAGAAACTGTAGCATGAGTAGCAACCACACACTGTTAAAGCATCTAGGTAGATAGGCTAAACCAGATTCAGGATAAATGATGTACCTCAAATCTGCTGGCAAGTTAGAACCCTTATCTACCCCAAGCACATGAAGCCTTTCCCCTGGCAGAATGAACAGATGAGAACAATTTGTTTCAATGGCCATGAAGGTAGCTGAAACAGGCACTGTGGAGTGCTTAGAAGTGGGTCAGACATTCAAAGTCATTCACTGAATCCTGGGCCAGTCATCTTGACTTTTGTCTTGCCACTGGGCTTTAATGACTGGAAGAGGAAGTGAGGCTGATGACTTTGTGCAACTGTCTCACTTAATTCCAATTCATGCACCAGTCAAGAGGTCACTTTGTGATATCATTAGTCCTCTTTGAAAATGATGGAGGAATAACAACAATAACTTAATAAATGTATGCCAATTAAATAGATGTTGAAAGAATGAACATTAGAATAGAATTAAAAGTATGCCTAGAAATTGGTTGTTCAGATTTTATCTTTTCTTGCAGTTCTTGCTTTCTTTTCCCCATTAATCTACTTGGGTAAGGAGAGAGCCTGTGTGATGACATTCTGTGGAGTCCCTTTCTAAGAACCTAAAGAGGTCATATATGAAGAAATCCTTTTCCTTTCTCCAGTCCTGATTGTAAGAGGTTCTATGTTCCAGAGAGATAGATTAGAATGTGAGATCCTTCATGATAGGGATTGTTTTTTTTGTCTTTCTTTTTATCCTCAGCTCACTACCTAATGTACAGATTAAGTAAATGCTTAATGAATGCATGCTTTTGATGGTGACAGCAGGGAGAGCATATATCTGCCCCATAATTCTGACCATTTGTTGATTCTTGGTTCCCTACTTCACTCCTTGGCTTGCAATAGTGGAATCTTACCCATTGTCCAACCCCTTCCAGCCACCTGACCTCCTGACTCCCCACCAATGTACTGTAACCAGATTATGACCATATTCAGGGCTTCTTCCTCATAAGTAGGGTATTTCCTAGTGTAAATGCAGATTCCCTTTCCATACCTGACCCTTGTTCTTGGAGCTCCCTCATCTGGGGCTTATTAGTAACTCATTGTCCTAGTTATGAATGACCAATGCCTTATGTGACCCTTGTTCCTGGAGCTCCCCCATCTGGGGCTTATTAGTAATTCATTGTCCTAGTTATGAATGACCATTGCCTTATGTGATATCCTTTTCTGAGACAAGAACAGGAAACAAACTCTGCTTGTCAATTCAATCAAGTGATATTAAACTGGATCCAATATCATACTTTCAACATTTCTTGAATCTCAGGATACTATATGCTGGTGTATAATGAGATAGACCCCTATTAATAACCTTCATATATATAATGAAGACACAAGAAAATTGACACCATGGGGGCTAGGGTATGTCCTGATTTCTTTCCTGAAGATTTTCTACCAATTTTGATGAGATACTTTTTCCACAATAAGTAATCCTTCCTTCCTTCCTTCCTTCCTTCCTTCCTTCCTTCCTTCCTTCCTTCCTTCCTTCCTTCCTTCCTTCCTTCCTTCCTTCCTTCCTTTCCTCAAAGAGGTGGCAAGTACAGGGGCTACTCATGAGCTGCCTCACTCTGATTGGTCTGGAAACTTTGATATGTTTTCTCATCTGGGACAATTTGCTCCTCATTTTACCTGATCTGTTTTCTAACCTGGGATAATTTGCCCCTCTGTAAGCAACCTGGGTACCACCCATTTCTTAATAGCATACCATATTAATGCTGAACTTAATGCAGACACTCCACAGGTTCAGCTTATTATATCCTAGAACTCCAAAGTCTCAACCTTGCTGGTAGCAGGAATTACTGTGTACCACTATGCCCTTTAATTAAAACATCTTCTGCCAACACATTCCATACTCCAACTGAAAGCTGAAGTCTACTTTACTAAACCACTCATGCACTAGCCCCCATTATTTGCTAAGATACCATTAAATATACCCAGAGAGACTTCAAGGAATAGAGCGAAAATGTCAGTGTAAGAGAAGTGCTATAGTTGAATTCTCCTAATATTTCCCTTCAAACAACTTTAAAATAATACCTCAAAACTCTGGAGAAGCAGAGTCAAACAAAAGACCAGTTTGAGACAATCTTGTAGGCCAAGAAAACTTGAGAGGTCAAGAAAAGGTCTGTAATAGAGGGGTAGAGGACGGCCCAGAGCCCAAGTGGATGCAACATCAGAGATGTTGATGTCGGCAACATTAACATCAGCAACTCCAAGAGCTCTCAAGCTAGAAATGGTAAAGGAAATGGGCAAGTAGTCAGAAAGAAATTACAAAGTGTTTCTGTGTTTGTATTGGATGCAGGTCTGGAAATTCCATTGTTTATACCCCCATCTTCTTTGTCTCAAGAAAAAGATGATGAAATAAGGAGGCTAGGGTAGAAGGAGGGGTAATCCAAGTGTAAGAACTGGCCAAAGGAACGTGACAGAGTCAGAACCAGAGTCCAACTTTAATCTAAAGGTAGAAACTAAGAAATAGGCTGGAAAAATAAGCAAACAATTAAAAAAAAAGAACTAACCATAATAATCTACTATGGTTAAATGGAAGATCAAGATACAAATTAAGAAAAAAGACAATGATGTCAAAGTTACAAGCAAAGAATCAAACAAAAAACCATAAATTTGACACAAGCCCAATATGACTTCATAGAAGAGTTAAAAATAATTTTCAGTATCAAATTAGAATGGTAGAGGGAAAAATTGGGTAAAGAAATGAAAATGAGAGAAGAATATTTTGAAAAAAACAACAACTAATATCTTAGCTTTATAAAAAAAAGGCAAAGTAGCAAAAATAGTGAAGAAAATAAGACCTTTAAAAGCACAATTGGGAGCAGCTAGGTAGCTTAGTAGATTGAGAGCCAGGCCTTGAGATGGAAGGTCCTAGGTTAAAATCTTAAATCAGATAATTCCTAGCTGTATGACCCTGGGCAAGTTACCTAACCCCCATTGCCTAGCCCTTACCACTCTTCTGCCTTGGAATCAATCGATTCCAAGATGAAAGGTAAGGGTTTAAAAATAAAAGAAAAAATATACTGATCATCACTTTAATGAGATCCCAAGATAAAAATTCCCAGGAATATTATAGCAAAGTTCCAGAGCTCCCTGGTAAAAGAGAAAATACTTCAAGAAACCATTTAAATATTATAGAGAAAACTTTTGGGTCAAGATAGCTACTGAGTAGAAGCAGAGCTCTTCTTCTCTCTACCAATTGAGACAGAGTGCCTTAAATAGACAAAATCAAAATCAAATGAGAAAATGAGTTTCATGGTAGGACACAGCACAGAAGGTAGGCAAAGTTAGGGCATTTCCATGCTAAGAGGGCACAAAATTTCCCCCACTAAGGGGCGAGCTCATCACCCCTCCCCTACTTCACCTACCTTTCCAGAATCTGAACAAGTACAGGACAAACTTCTAAGTTCTAGGAGGGAGGCTTGCTGAGTTCAGTACAGACTTACCTCTAAGAGAAAAGACTCAGAATACCATGAGGCTGAGGAAATGTGGAGAAAGAGGGTTGCAGAGCTTGGGGAAAGAGGGTGGCTCACAGCAAAAACACCACAGAGAGCGATAAAAAATCCTCGGGCTAAAACCTCTCCAGTGCTCAATACAGAGACCTCCCTACACTTCATACCCAGACCTCTTCCAGGCAACCTTTAAGTTCTTAGGGGCCAGACATGTAAGTACAGCAAGACTATGGACCCTAGGAGGCGGAAGCAAAATACCATAGACCCGAAAAATAGCCTCTGGGCAAAAACCTCTCCAGTGCTCAATACAGAGACTTGCTTATACTCCACACCCAGACCTCTGATAGGTAATCTTTAAGTTCTTGGGTGCTGGACCTGCCCCTAAGATCAGCTGGACACTGCTGAGGACTGGGGAAAAATATCCACAGGGCAAAAACCTCTCCAGAGCCCAATACAAAGATCACCCACATTCCTCACTTAGACATCTGACCAGGAAGGAACAAGGTAATGGCCACCAACTCCCAGGAACTAAAA
The DNA here is from genome assembly GCF_027887165.1 of Monodelphis domestica. Classification (NCBI taxonomy): domain Eukaryota; kingdom Metazoa; phylum Chordata; class Mammalia; order Didelphimorphia; family Didelphidae; genus Monodelphis; species Monodelphis domestica. The sequence continues at coordinate 196,396,729 of NC_077228.1, read as the reverse complement.
TCCACAAATAACCAAAAAAAAAAACCCAAGAAGAAAATATTGACCCTTGATAATTTTTATACAGAAAAAACCCAGACTAAAGAAAAGGCAGTAGAAGATGTCAAGAAAAGTGGGAAATAGTCCAAAAAGAAAATGACAGTTTAAAAGACAGTATCTCCCACTTGGAAATTGAAGCCCAGAAATCAAATGAAATAATAAGCAAATTGAAGATGAGAAATGACCTACTGGAAGCCATGAAAACCAGGATAGATCAAACTGAAAAGGAAAATCAAAAGATATTAGCTGAAAATCAGTCATTAAAAACTAGAATTGCTCAAGTAGAAGCCAATGATCTCACAAGACAGCAAGAATGAATAAAGCAAAGCCAAAAAAATGACAGATTAGAAAGCAACACAAAATATCTCACTGAGAGGGTGGTTGACCTTGAAAATAGAAGTTGGAGAAACAATTTGAGAATCATAGGCCTACCTGAAAACCTGGGAAAAAATGGAAACTTTGACACCATACTACAACAAATTATCTAAGAAAACTGCCTTGAGATTCTGCAACAAGAGGGCAAAATAGACATTGAAAGAGTCCATAGATCACCCACCACACTAAATCCTCAAATGACAACTCCCAATTAATTGCAAAATTCAAGAACTTCCAAGCTAACGAGAAAATATTACAAGAAGCCAGAAAGAAACAATTCAGATATCAAGGAGCACCAATCAGGATTACACAGGATCTGGTAGCCTCTATGCTAAAAGACCACAAGGCTTGGAATATGATATTCAGAAAGGCAAGAGAATTGGGTCTACAACCAAGGATTGCCTAACCATCAAAATTGCCTATATACTTCCAGGAGAGAGTATGGGCATTCAACAAAATAGAAGACTTCCAAATATTTGTAAAGAAAGATGAGAACTAAACAGAACATTTGACATCGAAATCCAAAATCCAAGAAAAACATGAAAAGGTAAATAAAAAAGAGAAGGGTCTTATTTTTTTTGTTTGTTTTCTAAGGACCTCAAATAAGGCCAAATAATTTATATTCCTATATGTAAAAATGTTATTTGTAACTGTTGAAAATTGTATTTACTATTATAGTAGGTAGAAGAATTATCCATAGGTAGAGATTAGGGTACTAAGTGGTTCAAAATCATATATAAGAAAAGAAGAAGAATGAAGGGGGCGGGGAATGACATCAAAAGAAACTTGAAGGAATAAGAAAATTAGGATAACCTATACTACACAAAAAGGCACACAGGAGAGGGAGGGGGAAGAATACAACTATAAGAAGGAGAGGAAGAGAGTGCTAAAAGGTAATACTCAAACCTTATTCTGAGTGGAATCAATTCCAAGAGGAAAGAGCATCTAGATCCATTGAGCTATTAAACCCTATCTTACCCTATAGGGAAGTAGAGAGAGGAAAACTAAGGGGGGAGGAGTGGGGAGAGGAGTTATAAAAAGGGGGGAGGAAAAGAGGGGGAAGAGAATTTAATAGGTTTAAAAAAAGGTGAATAAAAAGGGAGCGAATGGAAAGGGAGAGTGGGGAGGGAAGTAATTCAAGGGGGGAGAGTGTGTGGTAGTATAAAAAGACCCCAAAAGAAAATTAAGAGAGGAATAAGAAGGGAGCAGGGAGAAGGGAAAGTAAAATAAGGGTGGGAATTAGGGGGACTGATTAAAAACAGAATCCTGGTGTAGAAGGAAATAATGAAAGAGTAAAGAGCAGGACAAGGAGAGAAAATTAAAATGTTGGGAAATACACAAGTAGTAATCATAACTTTTAATGTGAATGGGATGAACTCACCTGTAAAGCAGAAGCAAATAGCAAAGTGGATCAGAAACCAAAATCCTACCATATGTTGTCTACAAGAAACACACATGAGGAAGGTAGCTATGCAAAGGGTAAAAGTTAAAGGATGGAAGCACATCTATTGGGTATCAACTGATAAAAAGAAGTCAGGAGTCACAATCATGATATCTGACAAAGCCAAAGTAAAAATAGATCTAGTTAAAACAGATAGGGAAGATAATTATATCCTGATAAAAGGCAGTATAGACAATGAGGAAATATCAGTACTCAACATGTATGCACCAAATGGCATAGCATCTAAATTTTTAAAGGAGAAACTAGTGGAGCTCAAGGATGAAATAGATAGAAAAACTATACTAGTAAGAGACCTGAACCTTCCTCTAACAGAACTAGATAATCCGAATCAAAAAATAAATAAGAAAGAAGTAAGAGAAGTGAATGAAATCTTAGAAAAATTAGTTAATAGATATGTGAAGGAAAATAAATAGGGACAAAAAGGAATACACCTTCTTTTCATCAGCACATGATACATTCACAAAGATTGACCATGTACTAGGGCATAAAAACATTGCAAACATGTGCAAAAGAGCAGAAATAGTAAATGTGACCTTCTCATACCACAATGTAATGAAAATAATAATTAGTAAGGGTATAGGGAGAGGCAAATCAAAAATTAATTGGAAATTAAATAATATTATTCTCCAAAATTGGTTAAAGAACAAATCACAGAAACAATTTCATTGAAGAAAATGAAAATGAAGAGATGTCCTTTCAAAATCTATGGGATGCAGCTAAAGCAGTACTTAGGGGGAAATTTATATCCTTGAGTTCATATATTAATAAATTAGAGAGGACAGAGGTCAATGAATTGGGCATGCAAATTAAAAAAGTAGAAAGTGAACAAATTAAAAATCCCCAGATGAAAACTAAGAGACCCTAAAAATTAAAGGAGAAATTAATAAAATTGAAAGTAAAAGAACTACTGAATTAATAAAGAAGGCTAGAAGTTGGTACTTTGAAAAAACAAATAAAACAAAGTCAAAGTACTGGTCAGTCTAATAAAAAAAGGGAAGAAGAAAACCAAATTGACAGTATCCAAAATGAAAAGGGAGATCTCACCTCAAATGAAGAGGAAATTAAGGCAATCATTAAAAACTATTTTGCCTAATTATATGGCAATAAATATGGCAATCTAGGTGATATGGATGAATATTTACAAAAATATAAATTGCCTAGATTAACAGAAGAAGAAATAGAATATTTAAATAACCCCATATCAGAAAAGGAAATTGAACAAGCCATCAAAGAACTCCCTAAGAAAAAATCCCCATGGCTTGATGGATTCACAAGTGAATTCTATCAAACATTCAAAGAACAACTAATCCCAAAATTAACCAAACTATTTGACAGAATAGCAAAGAAGGAGTTCTACCAAATTCCTTTAATGGCAGAAATATGGTACTGATTCCAAAGCCAGGCAAATAAAAACAGAGAAAGAAAACCATAAATCAGTCTCCTTAATGAACATAAATGCAAAAATCTTCAATAGAATACTAGCCAAAAGACTCCAGCAAGTGATCATGAGGATTATTCATTATGATCAGGAAGGATTTATAACAAGAATGCAAGGATGGTTCAAGATTAGGAAAATCATTCACATAATTGATGATATCAACAAGCAAACCAACAAAAATCACCTGATTATCTCAATAGATGCAGAAAAAGCCTTCAACAAAATACAACACTCATTCCTACTGAAAACACTAGAAAGCATAGGAAAAGATGGGTCTTTTCTAAAAATAATAAGCAGTACATATTTAAAACTATCAGCAAACATCCTCTGCAATGGTGATAAATTAGAAGCATTCCCAATAAGATCAGGAGAGAAACAAGGATGCCCATTATCACCTTTATTATTTAACACTGTAATAGAAACCCTAGCAGTAGCAATTAGCGAAGAAAAAGAAATTGAAGGTATTAAAATAGGCAATGAGGAGACTAAGCTATCACGTCTTTGCAGATGATATGATGGACCACTTAAGGAATCCTAGAGAATCAACTAAAAAGCTAGTGGAAATGAACAACAACTTTAGCAAAGTTGTAGGACATAAAATAAACACACATAAACCATCAGCATTTCTATATACTTCCAACTCATCCCAACAGCAAGAGTTAGAAAAAGAAATTCCCTTTAAAATCACCACAGACAGTATAAAATACTTAGGAATCTATCTGTCAAGACAAACACATAACTACAAAACACTCTCCATACAATTAAAACTAGATTTAAATAATTGGAAAAACATTAATTGCTAATGGGTAGGACAAGCTAACATAATAAAAATGACAATCCTACCCTAACTAATTTACTTATTTGGGGTCATACCCATAAAAATACCAAAACACTTTTTTATAGAATTAGAAAAAACAATAACAAAGTTTATTTGGAAGAACAAAAGATCAAGAATATCAAGGGACATAACGGAAAAAAAATGCAAAAGAAGGTGGCCTAACAGTACCAGATCTTAAACTGTACTATAAAACAGTGATGATCAAAACCATAGGGTACTGACAGAAGGGAGGATCAGTGCAATAGACTTGGGGTAAGTGACCTCAATAAGACAGTCTATAATAAACCCAAATATCCAAGCTTTTGGGAGAAAAATCCACTATTCTACAAAAACTGCTGGGAAAATGGAAAAACAGTATGGGAGAGATTAGGTTTAGATCAACATCTTACACCCTATACCAAGATAAACTCAGAATAGGTGAATGACTTGAACATAAAGAAGGAAACCATAAGTAAATTAGGTGAACACAGAATAGTATACTTGTAAGATCTTTGGGAACGGAAAGATTTTATGACCAAGCAAGAGTTAGAAAAAATTATGAAATGCAAAATAGATAATTTTGATTATATTAAATTAAAAAGTTTTTGTACAAACAAAGCCAATGCAATCAAAATTAGAAGGGAAGCAACAAATTGGGAAACAATCTTTATAACAAAAACCTCTGACAAAGGTCTAATCACTCAAATTTATAAGGAACTAAATTAATTGTACAAAAAAATCAAGTCATTCCGCAGTTGATAAATGGGCAAGGGACATGAATAGGCAATTTTCAGATGAAGAAATCAAAACTATTAAGAAGCACATGAAAAAATGTTCTAAATCTCTTATAATTAGAGAAATACTAATCAAAACAATTCTGAGGTATCACCTTACACCTATCAGATTGGCCAACATGACAGCAAAGGAAAGTAATGAATGTTGGAGGGGATATGGCAAAGTGCGGACATTAATGCATTGCTGGTGGAGTTGTGAATTGATCCAACCATTCTGGAACGCAATTTGGAACTATGCCCAAAGGACACTAAAAGACTATCTGCCCTTTGATCCAGCTATAGCACTGCTGGGCTTGTACCCCAAAGAGATAATAAGGAAAAAGACTTGTACAAGAATATTTATAGCTGTGCAGTTTGTGGTGGCAAAAAAATTGGAAAATGAGGGGATGCCCTTCAATTGGGGAATGGCTGAACAAATTGTGGCATATGTTGGTGATGGAATACTATTATGATCAAAGGAATAATGAACTGGAGGAATTCCATGGGAACTGGAACAACCTCCAGGAGTTCCAGAGTCCAGTCCAAGAGTCCAGAATGCAGAGTGAAATGAGCAGAAACAGAACATTGTTCACAGAGACTGATGCACTGTGGTAAATTCAAATGTAATGGCCTTCTCTACTAGTAGCAATTCAATGATCCAGAACTATTTGGAGGGACATATAAGAAAGAACACTATCCACATCCAGGGGAAGAACTGTGTGAAAAGAAACACAAAAGAAAAACAACCACTTGATCACATGGGTCAGTGGGGCTATGACTGGGAAAGTGGACTCTAAAAGATCATCCTAGTACAAATAGTAATAATAGGGAAATGGGTCTTGATCAATGATACATGTTCAACCCAATGGAATTGTGCGTCATATATGGGAGGGGGGTGGGGGTAGGGGAGAGAAGAAACATGAGTCTTGTAACCATGGAAAATTATTCTAAATAATCTAATTAAATAAAATTTTTAAATTTTTAAAATCTTAAAAAAATAAATATTATTGAACTACAGTCAAGATCATATAAGATTTAGCAGCTATTAAAGAAATGGAGAGTTAGGAATATAATGTTCTGGAAGGAAAAAATCTAGGATTACAGACAAGAATTTAGCTATCCAGCATAACTGAGTATAATCCTCCAGGTTAAAAACAGATATTTAATGAAAAAGAGGACTTTCAAGCATTCCTGACAAAAAAGACAGGAGCTGAATACAAATCTTGACTCCCCAGTACAAATTTCAAGAGAAACATAAAAAGACAAAGATGAAAGAGAAATTATAAGGGGCTCAGTAAGGTTAAATGGTTTACACTCCTACATGGGAAAATGATACTTGCAACTTCAAGAACTTTATCATTTTTAGGACATTTAGGAGGGTTCTATACTGTATAGTCAGAGGGCATAGGAGTAAATTGATTATATTGGGATGATCTAAAAAATGAAGGGGAGAGAAAGAATGAATTGGGAAGAGGGTGGAGAGGAATAATGGGAAAATTATCTTATATGAAAGAGATATTCAAGGAAGAGCTTTTACAGCAGACAGGAAAAAAGTAGAGATGGGTGGGCAATGCTGGAAACTTATTCTGAGTAGAATTCATTCTGAGAGGGAAAACATACACATACCCAACTGTTTATAGAAATTTGTCTTAATAAAGAAGTAGGAGGGGAGGGGCTAAGATGGGTATGATAAAAATGGAGGATAGATAAAGGAAGACAATGATAAGAAGCAAAAGATACTTTGGAAGAGGGGCAGGATACAAAGAGAAACAAACAGAAAAAATAGTTTAGAAAGAATTACATATTTAGTCATAATCGTGAATCTGAAATATGATTAATTTACCCATAAAATGGAAGCAAATAGTAGAATGGATTTAGAAACCAGAAATCAACATATTAACTTGAAATAGAAAGACACATATAGAGTTAAAATAAAGGACAAGAGCAGAATCTAATGTGCTTTAGCTGAACTGAAGAAGGGGTGGGGTAGCAATCATGATCTAAGACAAATTAAAAAAAATAGACCTGCATTAAAAGATCATTAGAGAAACTAAATTTTGCCAAAATGCATAGTATTAATAATAAACATGTAAGTACCAAATGACACAGATCTAAATTGTTAAAGGAAAAGTTAATTTATAAGAGAAAATAAATAGTAAAACTGTACTAGTGGTGTGACCTCAACTTTCTCTCTCATAACTAGATATATCTAAATATAAAATAAACAGGAAGGAAATTAAGGAAATGAACCAGAATCTTAGAAAATTAGATATGATAGTTGTCTCGGGAAAATTGAATGAAAATAGAAGGGAATATGCCTTTTTTCTCAGTTATACATTACACCTTAAAAAATTAGTATTGGGATACAAAAACCTCACAACCAAAGACAGAAAAGCAGAAATAATAAATGCACCCTTTTCAGACTATAATGCAATAAAATTACATTCAGTAAAGGGCCTTGTACATAGCAAATGTTTAATAACGGTTTTTTATTCATGCATGCATTCATTCATTCTACATTGTGACATTTCAAGTCTTTCAAAAGGCATACTATTATTTCAAATCATAAAATTATTTTGACTGATAATGATAATTTTTTTTCCATCCTGGTTTTAAAATACTAGATGGAGCACCCCTTTCTTAAGGACTTCATTACTACTTAGTTACCCAGATGGAAATATGTAACCCTTATTAATAGTGAAAGAGAACTCAAAACTCAAGGCTTGGTAGTTTTTTGCTAGTAGAAAATTTTTACTAATTAGGACGAGATTTTCAGAGGTAGCACAAACTACTGATGACAAAGTACTGAGCCTTGCCCTTAGAGTATGAGATAGCTTCTTAGAGGGGAGGGATCACATATATCACTGAATAAATGATCATATCCAATATGGTCAATGTCAGCAGCTTCAGGGAACTATCCATGGCTGAAACTTATTAGAAAGATCAAAGGAAACAGTTATCTTCAAATTCTAGGGTTTAGATAGGCATTGATATGTTCACTATGAGAAGAAAGTGTCAGTCTTGGAACAAGAAGTCTTGTTTCTGATATATACTGGCTGTATGACTATGAGCAAAGTACTTTACCTGTCAGTGTACCAGGAAACCCTCTAAGTTATGTTACAGAGGAGTTACTGTTCTACACTAGTAGAGATATTTTCCACACCAAGAATTTCTAATGTTGATTAAAATGTAAATCTGTACTTCTAGCTCCCAATCTGAAATCTGGCTTCATCAAGCTGATCTTCTCAAAGTAATTCTTAATAATTTTCATTCAGGAAGGTCAATGGAGATGAAAAATTAGAGAAAGTGAGACACAGAAAAATTGAGATAAACAGAAATAGAGACACAGTCACAGAGTGAGGGACAGAGGCACAGATATAGATAGACAGAAAGATACACAGAGACAAGCAGTGATAGATATAGCAAGTGAGAGATATAATAAATGGAGAGGAATGATGAGAGAGAGAGAGAGAGAGAGAGAGAGAGAGAGAGAGAGAGAGAGAGAGAGAGAGAGAGAGAGAGATCTATCTCTCTAATAGAATATGAATTCCTTGAAGACAAGACTGGTTCATTTTTACCTCTGTATTTGTAATACCTATCCAAGTGCCTTGGGCATAGTATAGATTTAATACGTTTATTGTTGAATCTTCCTCTTTCATTCGTTCTCTTTCAGAAAGAGTATTCTCATCATTTAGCAAATCATAGTTTTTGAAATCTAGGAAGGCACTTGGAAAATTCCCCTGAGACCCAGTGACACTTCATAAAAATATCCATGAGAATAACACTCAAGTGAATAAGTAACACCAAGAAGAGTATGAGCCATGCCACAGAAATGAATTGATTTCTCTTTGAAAATTAACAACAGGGGGCAGCTGGGTAGCTCAGTGGATTGAGAACCAGGCCTAGAGATGGGAGGTCCTAGGTTCAAATCTGGCCTCAGCCACTTCCTAGCTGTGTGACCCTGGGCAAGTCACTTGACCCCTATTGCCTAGCCCTTACCACTCTTCTACCTTTGAGCCAATACACAGTATTGACTCCAAGACAGAAGGTAAGGGTTATTTAAAAAAAAAAAGAAAATTAACAACAATCACAGAACATCTGAAAGTCATTAAGAAGAGAATGAATACATGAAAAACAGAAATGTGCTGAGGATGCTTGAAGGGTGAAAAGTGGTGGGGGCTTCTTAACCCTCATGAGAAGGATTTAGTACTTTGAAGTTAATGGATCCAACCCAATTTTTCATTTCAGTGGTTTGAGCCAGATTGTTTGCTTCCTTAATGAGACATGTCAATACTGGATATTCAGACTTGGCATCCTTCAACTGTACAAATCAAGCAGGCTGTGCAGGGTTCACAGGTATTGCCAGAGGTAGTTGATGAGGAACATGGGTTGCAGGGAAGTCTGTAGGCAAAGGATTTTAAATTATATTTAAAAGGTAGGAGTTCAGTGAACATTTATATAAATGGAGGAAATATATAAGTGAGAAACACAAAATTGAATTTCACATTAGCAATTTTAAACATAGAAAAATACATTCAAATACATTTGTTTGAAAATACCCTTTGACTTAATGATCCCACTCCTGGATTTATACCCCTTCCCCCCCCCCCAAGTTTAGTGACAGTCATAAAACACTTACATGTTCAAATGTATTTATAGCAGTATTATTTGTGTTAATGAGAAGCTGAGGCAAAATATATGCCTAGAAACTGGGAAATCATGAAACAAATTATGGCATGAGAATTTAGTGAAATGTTACTATTTAGTAAAGAAGAATGAATGAGAAGAATTCAGAAAAAATGGGAAGAACTGAATGAAGTGATGAAAAGCAAAGAAAATAGAACTGAAAGAACAAAATACAACACTGTAAATGAAGGCAATACAGAGAGGCAACAAAATTCAGATTAAATGCAGGGAGTAATGATAGTGTACCTATCAAAATTAAAACACACATTTTCCTATCTGTTAATTCATTAGAAAGGTGGGATATGACTGTAAAATCAATGTCAATCACAGAATTAGAGGTTTTGTTTCATTTTTTTGGATTGTATTGGATCCCAATTCTTAGAACAATACCTGGTGTATAGCAAGTGCTTAGAACATGCTTTATATATCTCTACTCTCTCCACTCTCTCCATACTCTCTCTCTCTCTCTCTCTCTCTCTCTCTCTCTCTCTCTCTCTCTCTCTCTTTTTCTCATTTTTCTCTTCGTCCCTCTCCATCTCTTATCTTATCATATCTTATCTATCTATCTATCAAAAGATGTCCTATGAGACACCCAACAGGTTTCTCCCCATGGATGTGAGTAAATGAGCAGTTTTAGATCAAGGCTTCTTTGGCAGGATTCATGCCTTTTCAATTGCACTATCAAAATTCAAAGATTAGCATCCTGTGGATCCAATTGCACTTACTTGGAGTCTTCACTCTCCAGCAGGCTTTGGTAGGTGGCAATCTCACACTCTAGCAGAGCCTTCATGTCCAGGAGGACCTGATATTCTTGGTTCTGCCGCTCCAGGTCACAACGTATGCCAGCCAGCTGGGATTCTACATTATCAATTAGGCATTGCATCTGGGCCAACTGTGTGCTATATTGTGCCTCTGTTTCTGCCTGGGTGCATTCCAGAGATTCTATCTGTATGGGGACAAAGGGGGCAGGAAATGTGAGTTGGTGAACTGAAGGGTCTATTGTCCTAGGATCACTCTCAGGTCTGGACTTCAGTTTCCTTTTCTGTAAAATCTGGTTATTGGTCTAGATGAAATCTATGGGACTGTCTGTCAGGCTCTATGATGCTGGTCTTATAGATTTATGATGGAAACTTCAATATATCTTGTATCTGCCTTTAAAAAACATAAACTTGTTGAGAACAGGGACTGACTTACTTTTTTACTGGTATTTATATACTCAACACATTATTATAGTGCTGTGCACAAAGTAGATGCTTAATAAATGTCTTTTTTGTTCATTCAATGATTTGAGAATCTTTATGTGGCATTTTTGAAGCCTGAGAGGTTTTACTACTTAATATTAATTGATATCTCTATGACATTTTGAAGTTTGCAAAGCAGTTTATATGCCTCATCCCACTGAAGTCCAATAATCCTGTGAAGTAACACAGTTTTATAAAGATATGGAGGCTCAGAGAAAAGGCACTTTCCCCATGGACACATATACCTGGTAAGCATCAGAGATAGGATTCAAATACTAGTTCTTTCTGACTACATGGTTAGTACTGCTTAGTTCAAGGTTTGGGAGGAAGGCATAAATACTACGATCTTTTTTGGTTTGTATTTTTAGTTACATGGTACTCTTGTTTTTCTTTTTCTTCTTTGTGGTATAGATCAAGTTTTAGTGATCTTGTGGCACCTCTCATCTGTTTGCCTCAGTTCCCTCATCTGTAAAATGAACTGGAGAAGGAAATGACAAACTACTTCAGTATCTTTGCCAAGAAAACCCCAAATACAGTCATAAAGAATTGGATACAACTAAAGTGACCGAAAGAAAACAATAGTGGTACATGAGGTTCCTGGGAAAATTTATGATTATCATTAAAATTCACTCCCATAATTGGACAAATATTTATAAAACTCCTTGCTTTATTTACAATTTGTAATCTTCCTAAATCCTAGCACATCATAGGTCTTTGATCAATATTTCTTGAATGGAATGAAAATAATGAAGCACTTACTCTATACAGAACTCTGTGCTAGATGCTGAGGAAGATATAAAGTTTAGGAAAGACATGATATCTACTCTCATGGAACCTAAAATCTAGAAAAATGAAAAAAAGTTTCAGTAATTCACTGGTGGTATCTCATCCATGGTACTCTTCTCCTCCTTATCTCCAATTTCTAGCATTCCTGGCTTCTTTCAAGACTCTGTTAAAAGACCCACCTTCTGCAAGAATCCTTTGAGGATTCTTTTTAATACTAGTGGGCAGCCAGATGGTACAGTGGATAGGGTGCTGGGCCTAGATTCAGGAAGACCTGAGTTCATATTTGACCTCAGATTCTGGGTATCCTTGGGCAAGTCACTTAACCCTGTTACCTCAGTTTCCTTATCTGTCAAATGGACTGGAAAAGAAAATAGCAGTCTATCACTCCACTATCTCTGCCAAGAAAATCCCAAATGGGACTACAAAGTATCAGACACAGCTGAAACAATAGAAAGACAACTTTATGCCAAAGACTTCCTTCTGTCGATTATCTCTAACTTATTCTTTTTGCATTTAGTTGTTTGCATTTTTGCACTCATACTAGACTTATTAGACTGAAAGTTACTTATTGCTATATAGAGTCATTAGACTATAAGATACTTGAGACCAGGGGCATCTTTTGTCCTTCTTTGTATCCCACTGCTTAGCATAATGCCCTGTACAATAGTAGACACTTATTAAATACTGGTTTATGGTGAAATAGAAACATGGAAGAAAAACAACTGCTTGATCACATGGTTTGATGGGAATATGATTGGGGATGTAGACTCTAAATGACCACCCTAGTGCAAACATCAATAATATAGAAATAGGTCTTGATCAATGACACATTTAAAGCCAGTGGAATTGCACAACAGCTATGGGAGGGGAGTGGGTTGAGAGAAGGGAAAGAATATGAATCATATAACCATGGAAAAAATATTCTAAATTAATTAATTAAATAAAATTTTCCAATTCAAAAAATATTGGTTGACTGGAATTACAAGTGAAATTGCCCAATTTTACCATAATTCTGTCTTTGACAGAGAAATGCCGTTATCGTGTTCAGAAATCAGTCCTTTGATAACTATCCAATTTTAGGCCTGGATTTCCCTTTGATAGAGTAGCCATCTATAAATGTTATATAGAATATGGTTGCTAAAGCCAATATTGATTTTGATCCCTTAGCCACTTAGGCTATTCCATGTTAGGGATGGTCTTGTTCAGCCCACTCCAGGTACCATCATCCATATGTCCCATACCAAGCCATGTTGTGCCTGGAGTTCAATGTCCAGAGCATTTGCTGTCCTCTTCAGCTCAAGGACTTCTGATTGGCAGCACTGGAGCTCCTCTGAGCTGGACAGCTGCTGCTGATTCAGTTCCTCTGTCTGAAATATAGGAATGATTTAAAAGGGAGAAAAATTCAAAGAAGGGAGATGAATATTAAAGTATGAAGTGAAATCTCTGCTTAGCTTGTGGCCTCAAGTACTGACCTGGAGGGTGAACCATTGCTCAACATCTCTGCGGTTATCAGCAACCACCATTTCATACTGGCATCGCATGTCATCCAGGACCTTGTTCATATCCACAGGTGGGGCAGTGTCCAGTTCCACGTTGAGCTGATCTCCAAGCTGTTCCTTCAATAAACACACTTCCTACAGTTGAGTAAGTAAGAAAGGTGACAGTGTAGACAGAGATCATTGGTTTGGCAGCTATCCCATCACACCAGCATTTATAATTAAAATCAATAACTGATGTTACACATTTAACATATCTTTTTACAACATTCAGTTTTTTCTTTCATGTATTCAGAAATATATGATTTTCTTCCATACTATATATCAGTAATAATCCCAGATTTTACTATCCTAATTCTATCAAATAGGATGAGAAAAATAAATCTTTTATCATAATAATAAATCAAATTTATGAAGCACTTAAAAATTTTAATGCAGTCCTCAAACATTATTGCAGTTGATCTGCATGAAAGTCCAGAAACATAGAAACTGTTATTATCTACCCTTTATTGATGAAGAAACTGAGGCACAGTGTGGATTGGCTTGCCCAGAGAATATAGCTATAATTTGTTTGAGGTAGGATTAGAATTTAGGCTTTCTTGATTTCATGTCCAGAGCAGAAGATAGCCTTAAGGTCAGAGAAGATCTGGGTTAAAATCTGGCTTCTAAAACTTGAATGACTATGGACAAGTCATGAGATCTCTCTGAACCTCAGTTTCTTCATCTGTAAAATGGGGATAATAATAGTATCTGTGTCTCAGCTGAGCTAATGTATGTAAAACACTTGGCAAATAACAGAGCATTATGTAAATATTAGCTAATGTAGAGAGAAGTAACCAAGGGCGGTCAAGTGTTGCATCCCCTCTGTGTCTGCAGAAGGTATGCCATTATAGTTCTGGAACCAAAATGGCATAACTCAGCTGTGTATTTAAAGTGCTTCCCTCAATAACACATGTATAACCTGTATTACCTGCTGTCTCAGGGAAGGGGGAGAAGAGGAAGGAAGAGAGAGAACATAGACCACAAAATATCAGAAAACAATTATTAAAAATCGTATTGAGACACATTTAAAATCCAGTGGAATTGCTCAATGGCTGGGGGGGGGGGAGGAGAGGGAAGAGGGGAAGAAAAGAACATGAATCATGTAACCATGGAAAAAATTCTAAATTAATTAAATAAAAGATTTCAATTAAAAATTGTATTGACATGTAATTTGGAAAAATATAACAAAAATTAAAAGTAAAAAATAAAGTGCTTTCTTCATTTTATTCTTGGATAGTTTCTGTATGTACTCACCATCATATATTTTGACATTATATCCATCACTTAAATTTGGCTACTCATTCCACTTAGCCTGACTCTCCTCCTTCTGTCCCTTCCCCTTCCCCATTTCCTTACTTCATCATGATTTTTCTTGAGAGAGAGTAAATCTTCCTTCAAAGATTCCACATGAGCCTCTAGGTCACATTTACAAAGAGTCAAGTCATCCAAGATTTTTCGGAGGCCTTTGATGTCAGCTTCTGCTTGTTGGCGAAGAGAGAGTTCAGCCTCATACCTTTAAGGAAAAAAGAATTAAATTAATTTTAAAAAGAATTAAAAAAATCAATTCTGTTCTTATTCCTCATGATATGACCTACTCAAACTCAAACAGGTAAGGGAGTGGAGGCAGGACTTAAAATTAGGTCCTCTGAATCCAAATGTAGAATCAGAGGCTGACTAACTTACAACTAATATGGCTAGTGGTAAAATTTGAACCCAGACTTCAAAGCTGATCCTTGGTCCATATTCTTCCCTTCTACAGGCACCTAGGTGGTATAGTGGATAGAGCTTTGGCCTTAGATAGCCTTAGACTCTTCCTAACTGTGTGATTGTGGGCAAGTCACTTAATCTCTGCCTCAGTTTTCTCACCTGTAAAATGAGAACAATAAACCTACTTCGAAGGATTGTCGTGAGAATCAGGTGAAACAATATTTATAAAGCACTTTGCATAGTTCCTGACACATAGTAGGTATCATATAAATGCTTATTCCCTTCTCTTCCCCTTCCTTCCTCTTCCCCTTCCCCCTCCCATGCCAACAGACTTACTTTGATCTAAAGTCATCCACAGCTAATACGAAGTTGTCAATCTGAACAGCTAATCTAGAATTCTCTGCCTTGGTACACAAGATCTGAAAAATAGGAGATTAACAAGGATTTGAAAGGAATTCAAACATCTATTTCTTGTGGTGGTTGTGTGTGTGTGTGTGTGTGTGTGTGTGTGTGTGTGTGTAGGAGTGGTGGCCATTTGAGTGCTTTTGGGGATGTATATTGAGTCAAAAAAAGATAACTTAAAAATTTTAAATGTTAAAAAAAGCTACAAGACTACCAAATCTCTCTTTTATTCTCATTTTTAGATTCACTCTATTCTCTCTCTTTCTCAAAAAAGAACTGAAAATTTGGAGACCAATTAGAGAAGTATAAAACATCTCATTCACTTAATAACTTGACTATTTTGTATATTGTATAAACCCATTCATTGCCTCTAATAACTCAGTAGCAGTAAAACAAAGGGTTTTTCCCCCCAAGGAAGGGTTTTTAAAATTACTGCCTGAACTACATTCTTCTATAATCTTCTTGACTGTAAATTTTATACCTCTGAGAAAAAATGGGTTCGTAGAATCCTATATTTAGAGCAGGAGTGTGCCTTAAGAGACCAAGTCCACCCCCATCTCATTTTACAACGAGGACCCTGAAACAGGGAGGTTATTTGATTTACTAATAGTCAAATAGATAATAAATAAAAATAAATGACTGAGGTAGGCAATTAACTCAGGTTTTCTGACTCCAGAGCTCAAGATTCTGTCTAGTAACAGCAGAATCAGTAGTAATAATAATTGTATAATTTATGTAATGCTATAAGATTTGCAAAGTACTTCACCAACTTTATCTCATTTGATCTATCACAATAGAGGGATAATGTTCCAGAATTCACTTCATGGAAATATTTTTAGAACTCTCCACCCCGCCCCCCCCCCTCCCCATCTCCCTACATCAATAAAATCATCCCATTCTTTGGTGGTAGAATCAACATACCCAAACGGATTGGGGATAGAGGATGGGAAAGAAGAATTGGCCAACAGACCTTTTGTTGTAGATTTTCAATCGTGTCGAAGTAACACTGATAATCTAGACACATGAGAGGGACTTCTGGCTCACATTGCTCTCGGATTTTGCACTCCAGGGCAGCATTCTCTTGCTCCAGGCCTCGGACCCTCTCCAGGTAGCAGGCCAGGCGATCGTTCAGGAACTGCATAGTCTCTTTCTCATTGCTGTTGAAGACTCCTTCCTCACCCCAACCACAGCTACCTACCACACAAGGGATGTTACAGCTCCCATGAAGGTAGCAAGTTGCTAGGCAGCTTGTGGGTTGACAGGACCTGGCGAAGAAGGTTGGGGTTTGGCATCTGGATGTTACCCCAGTACTCGGGAGGCAGGGAATCTCAGTAGAACGGGTTGAAACAGAGGAATGGTCTGATGCCTTAGAACAGGACTCAGGAGTATCACTTTTGGGGGGACATTCAGAAGTCATAGTATCAGAAGGGAAGGACAAGAACTGGTGGTTAAACTCCAGGTACACACTCTTGGTTTTTTCCATCTTAATTGGGACTTTTATATAGCTTCTCCAGGGCTGTTGACAGAATGCCCAGGATGTTTGCTTAAGGTCTGTTTATACTAGTTTTCAAAAGAACATTTCATTAGTCTGTTGTGTATTTACAAGGGAAGAGTTCCTTGCCTCATTAAAAAGGTCAAATTCATTTTGCTGGAATAGGAGCTAGGAGAGAGCCCATGGACCAGAAGAATAATAAAATTGAACTCTAGCTTATGTGGAACAGAAGTGTCTTATTTCTGAGGGATCTTTATTATGGGCAACTAGATTTGAGATAGAAGGTTTGGAGAACAAAGCAGCAAAAATTCATTATTTTCTCTAGACTAAAATGAAAAATATTTACCTGGTATTTAAGACCCTTTACATTCTTGCTCTAGTCCACATTTCCAGGCTTATTGTACATTATTTCATGTCTTCTTTACTCCAGATAAACTTGGGTAACTTGGTATTCTCCAAATTTGCCCCTATAGCTTCCTTCTCCATATCTTGTAAATAGCATCCCTCATGCCTAGTGTGTCACCTCCTGCTTAAGACTTTCCTGATCTTTCACACTCTGTTGTAGTATCTTCCTCTCTTGATATTATTGTTGTTGTTCATTCATTTTAGTCATGTATGACTCTCTGTGACCCCATTTCAAATTTTCTTGTCAGAGACACTGGGGTTGTTTGTCATTTCTTTCTCTGGCTCATTTTAAAGATAAGAAAACTGAGGCAAACAGGTTCAAGTGACTTGTAAAGGTCATACAGCTAATAAACATTTGAGGGCAAATGTGAACTCGAGATTTCCCTGACTTTAGGCTCAACCAGTGATCTATCCACTGCACGGTCTAGCTGCTCATCTTACTTTGAATTAACTTTTCTATGTGCATATCTCCTTTCTCACTCCATTCCTCCCTTACACCCCCAAGTAAGTTTCTTAAAAGGAGGGAATATTATTGTGTTTGCCTTTATTTTGTTAGACCATGCTTGGCCCTTAATAAATATTCATTAATCAATTGAATAAATGAATGAATAAAATACCTATTTTACGTAATTGCCATAAGAATCCCAGAGATTAAAGCTTCAAAAATGTGGGAAAAGAAGAGAAAAATTTTTGTTGACCAATAAGCAGAGGCTTGAATTTGTTACAGATATGAGATGGAGGATGTTGTGTCCTTTATAATCTTCTGTGTTTGTCTGAAATGTTTATGCAATGTCAAACATGTATGTTTATTCAGATATACGGAAGAATCTTCCAGATTATTACCAGTTTCGTAGTCTCTTTTCTCTAACTCTAAAAAGAAGTATTTAATATGATTAGAAAATCTCTTAATAGCCTCTCATCCTTAGCAGACATGCTAAAGGAATGAGGTATGCTTGGCTTGGGAGGCATTACTTTGTGTGATTGGCTTCTCACAATCTCTGCCTGATCCAGATGATCAAATGACATCATGGCACAAACAGATGCTCAGGAATTTGAGTTTTAGTCTACTGATTTGCTCAAACTGGGCAATCTGTTTTACTTCTCCACATTTCCATTTTCTCACAGAATCAGAGGATGTCAGATTTGGAAGGGAATTCAAAGATCATCATTTAGTTTAACTTGAATCTCAGTGTATCTCTATGACATAGTGTGGCTTCATTTCTAACATTCCTTATTATGGAGCTGAACAGGGGACATTTTGTTTTTGTCTTTGTTTCTCTAGAGCTTTGGACACAATAAACACTGAATGTTTGTTGAATTATTTCCAAATTACAAATATTCTCTTTTCTTGTAGGGATACAAATCATTTTTAACTCATTGGGTCCCTTAAAAAAAGTTTGTTTTTGTTTTTTTGCCTCTTTCTTAATTACCTTTTAGTGATTCTCTTGAGTTCTGTGTTTGGACATAAAATTTTTCTGTTCAAGTCTGGTTTTTTCTTTATGAGTGCTTGGAAGTCTTCTATTTTATTAAATGACCATACTTTCCCCTACAAGAATATAGTCAGTTTTTCTGGGTAGTGATTCTTGGTTGTAGATATAGTTCCCTTGCTTTCTGGGATATCATATTCCATGCCTTTCAGTCCTTCAATGTAGATGCAGCCAGATCCTGTTTTATCCTAACTGTGGTTCCATGACTTCTTCTTAGCAGCTTGTAAAATGTTTTCCTTGGTCTGGTAGTTCTTGAATTTGACTATAACATCCCTTGGTGTTGTCAATTGAGAATTAAGTACAGGAGGTGATCTGTGGATTCTTTAAATCTCCACTTTTCCCTCTTGCCCTGGAATGTCAGGGCAATTTTCTTGCATAATTCCTGTAGAACGATGTCCAGGCTTTTTCTTTTGTCATGATCTTCCAGTAGTGCAATGATTCTTAAGTTGTCTCTCCTGGACCTATTTTCTAGATCTTCCATTTTGTGGATGAGGTCTTTCATATTTTCTTCAATTTTTTCATTCTTTTGATTTTGTTTTATAGCTTCCTGCTGCCTTGTGAAGTCATTTGTTTCTAGTTGTTGTATTCTAGTTTTTAAAGACTGGATTTCATCCCTGGCTTTTTGGTCATCTTTCTCCTTCTGATCTTTCATCTCATTTGCCTCATTTTCAAGCTGGTTAATTTTGGCTTTCGAGACACTGTTTTCTGTTTCCAGATGACTTATTTTGCTTTTTAAGTTCTTTCCCCAGTTGTCTTCAGCTTCTCTTAATTGTTTTTTGTATTGTAGTTTGAGTTCTTCCAAAGCCTGTGTCCAATTCACTGGAGTTTCTGGGTTTTTGCCTAGTGTTCCTTGATTGTCCTCTGTTCCATTCGCTCTTTGTTTGTTGCCTGGAAAGAAACTGTTGATTGTAATTTATTTTTTCTTTTTCTGTTGTTTACTCATATTTTCCCCTCTTCTTTCCCCCCTGTAATTGCCTGTAGTCTTGCTCCTCTCATTATTTCCAGAATCTGTGAGTTTAGGCTGTTCTGTCCTAAAAGGGTTTCTCTGCTCTGCTGATTGACCAAGTTAGGCTGATGAGCCCTGAGGTCAGATTTTCCCCATCTGGGAGCAAAAACAGAAAAGGGGCTCGGCTTCTCACTTGCCTGTAGTTTGTTGCAGCCTTTGCCTTTGGAGCTTAGTCAGCAAGGCTCTCAGATTAGACTGTTGGGGAGGGGACTTGGATCTTGAGCTTCCCTGCCCTCTGAAGGCTTCTTATCTGCCCTATTGATAAGATTGAGCCAGGGAGGAGTTGATCTGCAAAACTCATTGTGCCCTGAGGCCAAAACCTTGAGAAAAGCGGGGGTGGGGGGGTGGGGGGGAGGAAGATGGAATCTCTTGGCTGTACCTAGGCTGCCTGCTCTGAGCTTCTCCTCCACCTGCCACTATGCTGCTGTGTTCAATGCCCTGAGCCTGGCACAGCTGTGCCAGCAATGTACTCCCTCTGTTCTAGCACCCTTGCCCACCCAGAAATTCCAGCCAGACTTAGCACTATATGTGGGGGAGGGGTCCTGGGACCTTCCTTTTTCCTTCCCCTTAAACCCGCATGTTCTAGATTTCAGGCTTTTTGGGGACATACCTTTTAAGCTGAGTCCAGAAGGAGGGTTCCTTAGCTCTGTCCTGTTGTTATATTTGGTTTTCAGTCCCCTTGAAGCATTGGGCTTCTGATCAGGGAGGAAGGGTTTGCCAGAGGTCTGAACTTTTGCTGTCTCTAATTTGCCATATTGACTCAGCCCTGTTGAATTGTTTCTGAATCAGCTCATAAATCGAGTTCCTTTTTTTTTTTTTTGAGAGCCTTCTCAGATAAAAAGAAACAAACAAACATGGAAATGGCTAGTGGAAAATTTGCCTTTTAAGCATGTACATTGTTTTGCCTGCTACATGGATGCTTTGTATCTGGAAATTTGTGATTACATGGAATGGAGCTTGCCACTCTAGAATGGGCTTTGGTATTCTCTGTTTCCATTCTGCTTATAATTGCATTGAGAGCCCACTCTTCCAAGAGATCAAAGTAGTTTAGGTAAGAGTATGCTTTTGGTTTTAGGGTAGACATGTATTTTCTTTTTCTCTATCTTTTTGATAAACATCTCTGTAAAAACCAAATTGATTAAATAATACTGGGACAATATGGGAAAAACACCCTAGAATGGGAATTCAAGCAGATAGCATTAGAGAAGAACATCAATATCCCTTGGAGGAACTCCTGGAACTCTGAGAAAAAGATGAAGAAAGTCCTCTGGGAATGGGACTGATCAAGGTAAATGAGAATTGGGATAAGGGCACCAGAGTCTTTAATGGCTCTAATTGCTAATGACCTTAGGGGCTAAGGATATTCTTTAAAACAAAAGGTGAAATCCCAGTGCTAAGTAAGCATCTTCCTTATTGTCATGACACAGCAATAAAGCAATCAATCAAAGAAGCAGTTATTAAGCATGAACTATATGCTAAGGACTGGAAAATACTTCATTGGTTACTCTCAGATAGAGGGAGAGGGACCTGAAGCCATAGATTTTGAAGAGTTAGAAGGCCCCTTAGAAGGCATTTAATTCTAGTCCTAGTTTATACAGATTTCTCTAGTATAGATGTAATGTAAATTCTCTTCCTCCTCTTCTGGGAGGGTTTTAGTTTTTTCATCAATGAAATCTTCTAATATTCTTTGCTCCATTTTTTTTTATGAAAACACAGAACTGACAATTTTGACTTTGAAAAAGGAGTAATTTGAGACCATGTCTAGTAGTTGTCACATAAAACCTATTGCCTCAGTAACTGAAAGGCTTGTGACATAACTTTTTCTGATTATTTGATTTTATATTCACTAAAACACATAATTTCTGCCATTTCCTTTTGAGTTTACTATGATACTTATTTCTATTTTTAATTTAAAAAATGATGATCAATACATAGGGGCTTGATTTTTAAAAGCACAAAAGTAAAATTAAGAAGGTATTTGCTCTTTGAAGAACAGGACAATCTTTCTGCTTAAATTTGTATTTGCAGAGCTTAGCACAGTGCCTGGCATATGGTGATCACTTAATAAATGCTTATTGATTTGACATATACTCATATTTAAAATAATGTCTTCAGCTCTAAATTTGCCCATCTTGGATATATAGGCTTTATAAAAATTCTTTATTTACATTAATAATGCTTCTAAAGAAAAATGGCTCTAGAGTCAGAAATGACAAATTCTGCTTTTGCCATTGATAACCTATCTATGTGTCCTTTGGCAAATCATTTAATTTCTCTGGGCCTCATTTTTCTTATGGGCAGCTAGGTGGCACAGTGAGTAAAATGATGGACCTAGAGTCAGGAAAACATGAGATAAAATTTGACCTCACACACTTAACTACCTGTATGACCATGGGCAAGTTAATTAACCTTGTTTGCCTCAGTTTCCTCATCTGTCAAATGAGCTGGAGAAAGAAATGGCAAAACATCCCAATATCTTTGCCAAGAAAATCCTAAATGGAATCACAGAGAGTTGAACATGACTGAAACATTGAACAACAACAAAATATTTTTCTTATCTGTGAAATGAGGGATTCATAGGATCAGTAATTTAAAGATTAAATGGATCATACAGGCTATAAAGTCCAATTTCATTTGAAAGGTGACCAAACTGAGTTACAAAAAAAGGTTAAATGACTTGCCTAGAGTCATAGGGCTAATAAACATTTGAGATAAGACCCAAACATATGTCTTCCTGACTCTATGCACTGTAATCTGTCCTTTACAGAGGTATATATATATGCAAATATGTATATGTATGTATATGTGTGTGTGTATCTGATAATCTCTTAATTATCTTCTGGTTTAAAAATTATTCTCCCTTGAAGGTACCTAAGTAACTCAGTGGATAGAGCACTGTGTCTGGGATACTTATTTCTTTCCTATGACTTTTATTAAAACATGTACATGTATAAAATCTTAATGTTAATTAGTTTTATTTTCACTGATGTAATGATCTTGATTGAGTTAATGTAAAGATTCTCTAACCTTACAGATTTCAAGAATATCAGTTGGACTGATGCCCACAATGATACAAAGAGCCAATAACCAAAGATTTTGAAGAAAATGCATACTTGGGCTCTTGAGTATGTGGTCTAGTAAATAAAAAAAAAAAGTTGTTTTCCATTGAAAGAATACAAGGAATATATCATTATCATTAAAATAATAGTTATTCATATTAAATATATCTTTTCCTTGAGCTAATTTCTATTTGTCCGACAATGACTATTATCTGTGCAGCACCCTGTTTATATGGATTTAGTTTATGGTGAGAATGTCAATATTGACACACGTCATGGGGTCATACAGTTTGGTCTCTCTAGTAGTGTCTCACCTCCTTAGCTTTTGGACAAGGATCTCCCATTTAGCATACCATCAGTTAAATCAGTGTTAATAGATGGTCTGAAACTCATGTGATCCTCAGCACCCTCAGCTTCCCTGTCCACCATTCTGCTGCCATCACTGGGGAAGTCATAAGGAAATTGCACAGGATTGAAGACCTTTTTTCTCATTTTTATTTTTCAATTAGATTCAAGACAATATGCATTTATTAAGCACCTACTCTATGGCAGACAGAGGCATCCATAAAATGGATTAAGAGTCTATCTCAGACTCAGGAAGACCTGGGTTTATGAGTTATCTCTTACAGTTTCTTGGGAATGGAGTGGATCTAGTGCTTGAATCAGGAAGATCAGAATTTAAAACCAGCCTCAGAAATTCACTAAATGTATGCCTCTCGGCAAATCACTTAACTTCTATCTACCTCAGTTTCCTTATGTGTAAAATAGAGATAATAATAGTACCTATCTTCTGTTACCATTCCCCCTTTCAAAGGTGATCTACTCCCCAAGTCCATACCCTCTTTAATTCCTTTTGTGTTGTTCTCTTTCCCTGTCAATATTTAAGCTCCTTGAGGACAGGCACTGTCTTTCTTGTTCCTTTTATCTGTATCCCCAGTGCTTAGCACAATGTCTAGCACATGTTTTTTATTGTTTAGTCACTTCAGATGTGTCTGATTCTTTGTGACCCTATTTGAGGTTTTCTTGGCAAATATCTGAGAGTGGTTTGCCATTTCCTTCTCCAGCTCATTTGATAGATGAGGAAATGGAGGCTAGCAGGGTTAAGTGACTTACCCAGTTTCATATAGCTAGGAAGTGTCTGAGGACAGATTGGAACTCAGGAAGAGGAGTCTTCCTACCTCCAGGCACCCCCAAGCCTAGTGTTTTATTCATTGTGCCACTTAGAAGTTGAAGCAGTTTATTGCTGGGTCTGTAGTTAAAATCTTTTTTTATGACTTAGTGGAACTTACCAGAGCATGTTCTTCATTGCATGGTCCCAAAAGCCATCTCCAAGTTATAATGAGGCTCCAGTCCTGATATTTAGTCATATATAGTATATAACATTCTTAATAAGTACATGTCGCTTGCCTGACTGCCTACCTCCCAGGATTCCTCTGAGAATAAGATAAAATATTATTTGTAAAAATGCTTTGTTGTCTCCAAAGAACAATATTAATGATAGTTATGATTATTATCTCATGCATGATGTCTGTGTGATCCTGAACAGGCTCTTTAAATTTTCTGTGGTCTCACAGAAGTGTCAAATTCATGCAGTGAAACTCCCAAATAAAACTTGAACCAGATTAAAGTGTAACAAAGGAATATTTAACAAAATAAATAAAAATATAGCTTAACATAGATAATGCTGATTTATGGTTTTCTAAGTTAATATGGAACTTACAGAGATGTATATCTATTTCAGTTTGACTTTGCTACTTAGATAATTCTATAAGAATGTATGTTGCAGAGAAGGTGTCAATCTGCATTGTTAGAGGGAATTTCCTCACCTGGGAATTGTCTATATCAATGAACTCAGAACTCCAATCTCTATCATCTCTCTGAAGGTGATGAATATTGCTTGAGATACTAATGTACAAAGACAGAAACACTTCAAACTCCTGACCTTAAGGACTTTATGTTGTTTCTGGGAGATGGTGGAGTTACAATAAATACAAGGGCAATGAGGAGCTGAAAGAAAGCCTTCTGACTCTGATCTTTCAGAAACTTTATTTTCAAGGAAAAAAAAAACAAACTAGTTCCCTAGCCTGAAATTGACTAAGTCAACCAAACCTTGAATCTTATCAGATTCAAAGGTCCCTCCCTTGGCACAGGATTTGTCCAATTCAAGACCAATCCCACACCAGGAAGTAGGGTGCGTGGTCCCTCCCTCAGCATGGGATTGGTCCAGGATTGGTTCATTCAAGACCAATCCCATGCCAGGAAGTGGGGGGGGACCCCTGGGGCATGCTGGGGGATGCAGTTCCCCCAACAATAGTTTAAAATCCAGAGTAAGAAAAGACAAAATATATACAAATTAAATAAAAAGTAGTTTGGAGATTGTTGCTGGAGGTAACAACAACTGGAGGTAATGGGAAAGACTTTGTTTTGGAAATGGTCCTTGTACTGAACTAGACATTCCAAGAGGTGGCAAAGAGGAAGAAGAACATTCCAAACATTTGGATAGAGAGTCTATATACAATAACATGGTAGTAAGAGATGGAATGTTGTGTACAGGCTATGGCAAGTAAGCCAGTTTGACTGGTACATAAAGTGTATGATGGAGAATAAAATGAAATTACCCAGTCATGTTCCAGTCAAAATGAAATCAATCTGGAAAGAAAGATTGGAACTAAATTGAGAAACATTTTTATTTGGTAATAAAATACTTTACTGAGATTGTATGATGATGAAAACATAGTACTGTTTCCATTTCACAATTGTGAAAGACTTTAAATAGTAAACAAAGGGTTTAGTATTTTATCTTTATATCTTGTCTTTGAAGCAATAGGGAGCTCTTGAATCTTTTTGAGTAAGAGCATGACAAATTCAGATTTTTACCTTAAGAATAACAATTTGGCATGGGGTTAGGAGTTGGTTCAAAGAGATTAAAGAGTAGAAGAGGCTGGAGGAAGAGCAATAATTTATTAGACCCCTGAAATTATCCAAGTAGAAGATGAATGCCTCAGGTAGAGAGGTGGGCAGCTGCATAGTTTGCTATGACCAAAAGATTCTCTGTTGTTATTTGGTTGTTTCAGTCAGATCTAACTCTTCATGATCTCATTTGGCGTTTTCATGGCAAAGATTCTAGAATGGTTTGACATTTTCTTTTCCAGCTCATTTTACAGATGAGAAGTCTGAGGCAAACAAGGTTAAATGACTTGCTCAGGGTCAAACAGATAGTAAGTGTCTGAGGCCAGATTTGAACTCATGAAAAAGGCTTGTTTTACAGATAAGGAAACTAAGACTAAGAGAAATTAAGTGACCTGGCTGAGGTCACACTCATAAGTCACAAGTGAAGCAATTAGAACAGTGTTACCATCTAAATAATTTTTTTTCTGATCCTGATCCATCTCCTGCTGCTCTCTCCCCTCTCATACCTCTCTCCCCAACTAACTCATATTTTTAACTTTGAACAAATTATTTGACCTCTCTGGGCCTAATTCCTAACTCTATGCAATGGTGGGATTGGATTATATTCTGGTGAGGTTTGAGATTCCAAGGAACATAGACATAGCCTCACACAAAGTGAGTCTAACCATAGAGTTTATTGTATCACTTACAAGCCACAGAGATGTACTATCTCATATAGAAAGGGTGTAGAATACTGGTCCCATACTGCTTAGTCAGTTATTGTTTTGATGTTCTTTTGATTAAATACAGATACTTGGAGGCAGTGGAACACCTCTTTTTCTGAATTCAGGGAATTGCATCTATCTGCTCTCCCTCTCCCAACTTAGAAAGTTCCTAATCTTTCCCCCAATAAGAAATCAGATTATCTAATTTTGTATCCTGAATGATTGTCTTCTTTTAACTAATTGGTCTTATTTGATTGTTTTTATAGCATAAAAATCTGTCTCCTCTTGCTGAGAAAGCCTTGAAACTAATTTGTTATGCCATTGGCATGCATTGCTTTAAAAATGGATATTCTCAGAAGCTCCAATGTTTGTTTCTTCAGTTATTTCATCTTTTACTTGCCACACTAACAAAGTTAGGATTTGAACCCATGATCTCTGACTCTAAATCCATTTCCTCTTCCAACTGAACTGCAAGGTTTTTCTCCATCTTAGAAGATATTAATTTGAGTTTAGATTGATTAGTGATTGAACAGGTTGGATACTGTAAATCTTGAAATTTCTCAGACTTGTGAATGTTAAAAATTTCCCCATCGGGGAATTCTCAATTGGAACAACTCCCTACTGGGAACATTCCCCATTTTGACTGTGAGAACTCGCCAGGATCAGAAATGGGAGGACCTCTACTCCACCCGTACTTAAGACTGCTTTAGGGGAGAAAACTCCTTGCTAAACAATGAAAGTACTTGGACCCATGCTTATGATGAGGCAGGGAGTTCTTTGAGCCATGCCTGTTTTTAGAATCAATACAATGGGATGCTAGGTACCTATAAAGGTCGGGCAACTTGTAAACTTGCCAGGAGCAAAGAGGTGTAAACTTATTCAGAGGTTTTCTCTTGAGGGGATTAGTCGACTCAGCTGTGTTTTCTCTGGTTCAGATTTACTGAGGGGATTAGTCGACCCAGCCGTGTTTTTTTCTGATTCAAACTTACTAAAGGGATTAAGTCGACCCAGCAGTGTTTTTAGAATGGGTTGTCCTTTGGAAAATGTCTACAGTGATTGGTAGATGTAAGGACTTAGGGGAGGTGACATAGGAGAAAAACCTCTATATAAGAAAAAGCAGAATCTCTTGAGAAAAAAAAATCCTTTTGGAGGATCTCTGATGAGGATCATTTGGGAAGAATCCCTTGAGAGAGGCTCTGGAGAAGGGAAGCTCTTGGAGGACAATCTCTAAGGAGGTCTTGCTGGAGCCGTCCCTCTGGAGGCTCTGGAGAGAGGCCCTTTGGAACAGTCTATGGCTGGAAGGCTCTCTGGTGAAGTCAGCTGAGATGGAGCTGGCCTGGTGTTACTAGAATCCTTGTTTAGTCAGACCTTGTGGTGGGTTTTAAAAAACTGACTGATCTCTCTCTCTTTAGACTCAGGTCTAGGCCATGTTGGCTTAAGGCCCTTCATACTTATTCCTTTCTTACTCTTTCTCTCTTTCTTTAATTACTCATTGTATTGTTAATTAAAAATCTCTATAAAACCCAGTTGACTTGGGTATATTCATAATTGGGAATATATTCCCTGGTGACCACCTTATATTTGATTTAAAACCAAGACACTGTAGTGAAAACATTTTCTGCAGTCAAATTTACTCACCCACTCTTATATTTATCACAATTTAGTTCTTCCACCATTTAATTATAACAATACATGAAATTGTAGCTGCTCTGGGCTAGCATATGGAAAATGTCCAGCAATATTTCTGTCATGCTAATTTCAGCAGAGTAGATTATTGAGAATATCAGGACAAGACATCCTGACTTTTTTTTTCTTACTTTAGGACTTTAATGACTCTGGAAAAGAGAGAGAGGCTGACAACTTTGCAGCTCTGCTTCACTTAAATCTACTTTGCGTTCAAGTCAAGACATCACCCTGTGATGTCATTGGTCTTCTTCAAAAATGAAGGATGAATAGCAACAACTACAACAGGTCTAATCATGTCATTATTCTGCTCATTAAACAACAGTGATTTCTTATTACCTCTAGGATCAAATATAAACCCCACTGTTTGATATTATTGTTTTTTATTTGTTTCAGTCACATTTTTGTGATCCTATTTGATGTTTTCTTGGCAAACACACTGGAGTGGTTTGCCATTTCCTTCTCTAGTTTGGCATTTCCCTTTAAATGACACTTTTGACATTTAAAGCCCTTTATAACTTGCATCCAATCTGCTCATCCATGATTAGTATATATTATTCTCCTGCACATTTTTGATATGGATAGCTGTTTTCTTACTCTTCCTCACACACTTTAATCCAGCTCCCATCTCTTCCTTTGCAAGGCTATTGTTCATGCCTGGAATGCACTTCTTTCATTTTTGCCTCTTCAAAATCTTTTTTTCTTTAAAGCCCAGTCCTCAGATGTTTTACATGAGACCTTCTCCAAACCCTCAGCTTCTAGTGCCTCCATTATGTTGTATTTATTTTGTATATACTTGACATACTTTTAGAGAACTAGCTTCAAAGCTTGAAAGATAAAGATTCAAATCTTTTCTTTGATACACACACAAACTTTGTAACCCTGGGCAAATCACTTATTCTCTCAGTAGTCTAGGCAGATCTCTAAGGCTATAAGTTCTAGAAAAGATGCCAATGCCAATGTGAAGTTTCCTTAACTCAGAATTTTTTTTTAAAATTAAGTTTATTTGTTTAATTAATCAATTTAGAATATTTTCCCATGGTTACATGATTCATGTTCTTTCCCTTCCCTTCTCCCACCCCTTTCCATAACCAAGGAGAGATTCCACTGGGTTTTACATGTGTCATTAATCAAGACCTATTTCCATATTATTGATATTTGCATTAGTGTAATCATTTAGAGTCTACATCCCCAATCATATCCCCATCGACCCATGTGATCAAGCTATTGTTTTTCTTCTGTTTTTCTACTCCCACAGTTCTTTCTCTGGATGTGGATAGCATTCTTTCTCTTAAGTACCTCAGAATTGTCCTGGATCACTGCATTGCTGCTAGTAGAGAAGTCCATTATATTCAATATATATGCCACAGTGTATCCATCTCTGTGTACAATGTTCTCCTGGTTCTGCTCTTTTCACTCTGCATCAATTCCTGGAGGCCTTTCCAGTTCACAAGGAATTCCTCCAGTTCATTATTCCTTTGGGCACAATAGTATTCCATCGCCAACAGATACCACAATCTGTTCAGTCATTCCCCAATCAAAGGGCATCCTCTCATTTCCCAAATTTTTTGCTACCATAAAGAGCACAGCTATAATCAGATTTTCTATACCAATGAAATGGCAAATCTAGTCCTATCTCATTATTTTGAAAATACTTAAATATATGCATATTTTATCCCTTGATACAATACAAACTCTCGGAAGTCAGGGTTATTTCATTAGTTTGTTTTTGCTTTTGTTTTTGTTTTTCTCCCCAGTGCTAGTAATATCTATTAACATATAGTTGGGAACCCAACAAATGCTTATTTATTGGTTTATATTCATAAAAACCTAGAGCCATTTTATATTTTAAAAACACTATTGTTTCTATCTTTTGACAATTTATCAACTGGGTAATGCCTCAAGTACTTATATATTTATAATTTCACATGCAAATGTGAAAAATTCTCAGATCATTATTGATTAAAGAAATGCAAATAAAACAACTCAGATATTTTCTCATATCTGTAAGATTGACTAAGACGATTAAAGAGCAAAATAACAAATGTTAGGTCATGGATAAATGTGGTCACCTAGTGGAACTGTGAACTGATTCAACCATTTTAGAGAGCAATCTGGAATTATGCCCAAAGTGTTATAAAACTGTATATATTTTGACCCAGAAATATCCCTATTAGGTTTTTTTTCTAACCTGATAATGGAAGAATAAAAAGAACCAATATGTTATAAAATATTTATAGCAGATCTCTTTGGTGGCAAAGAACTCAAAATTGAGTAGATGTTCAACACTTGAGGAATGTCTAAACAAGTTATAGAATATGATTGTGATGGAATATTACTGAGGTATAAAAATGATAAGCAAATTAATTTTAAAAATCTGGAAAGATCTCCATGAAATTATAAAGAGTGAAACAAGCAGAACCAAGAAAATATTATATTCAGGAAAAGAAATAATGTTTGAAGAATGACTTGTGTATCTCTACCTCCAGAAAAAAGAACTGATAAAAATAGAAACAAGCAAGACATAGTTTACATCTATATCTATATCTATATCTTTGCATTAAATGATGCAGGAAGGGAGGGGAGAGAGAATGAGAGCTACCTGGGCATTTTAATACAATAAATAAATAATTAAAAAAAGATATATGCAAGCTAAAAAATGCTACTGTTTAGAAAGTAGGGAATATTCACAGTAAGGGTACAGAAATAACAAAAAAAAATCATAGACATTTGTGCTATGCCAGAGAGGGGAAAAATTTATTAGAAATTCAGAAGAAAACTCCTTAGTCTACAGGAAGACATAAAAGATTATAAACGAAAACCCCAAATACCCAAAATAATCATATGCATCAGTCTTAGTATCCTTAGAAGGGCAAGTGACATTCACTTGTCCATTTTCCAGGTTACCATTGGGGGCTTTGCTATTTCCTTTGCATTGTTGTTGAAAGTGGTTCTGCCACATGTGGCCCCCTTCCTAACAAATGATTGAAATTGACTGTGGCTACTGAAGCAGGTCAATACAGCATAGGCGTCTTGTAGGTGTTGCCAGGCTCTGGGCAAAGGCAGCCAGAGCTCAGCAGCCACAGGGGAGGCAGGGCTCACAGGGGCAAGGCTGGGTGTATGTGGTCAGGTCCAGGTTCTCCAGGCTTGGGAGGGGCTGGGCAGAATTGAGCAGGAAGCATGTGGGCACACAGGGCTGAGGGATGTGGCAAGGGGGTGGGCAGCAGTCACAACAGGTGGGCTCCAGCAGCCAAGTGGTATGTGGGCAGGTGCTGGGCAGGCAGACTCCACATCGGCAGCACTTGTCAGAAGAGCAGATGGTGGTGGCGGGTCCAGTGGGGACACTGCAGCAGCAGTCGTGGAAAGACATGATGTTGGGGATTTTTTTTTCCTGCCTAGTAGGAAGGGAAGATGGAGTTTTTGATGGTTTGAATGTCTCCTCTCTTTATGGGGCTCTTATATACCCTCCCCAGCAGGTGTTGTTCCAATCCCAAGGCTTCTTTCCTTGTTTCTGTTTGTTTTCAGATCAATTATCTCTTGATTGATTTGACATTTAGATGCCAGCAAAGAGTCTTCATTCTTGGTAATTACATTTTATTTGAGTTCATTGCTCTTGCTATTTGTCACTGGGGGTAAAGCTTTTACGAGGTACATCAAAGAGTGTGTTATTCCAACAATTTGCACAACAGCCCTAATAAGAAATATTATAAGTGACACATACCTAGGACATCTCAGACCTTCCCTAGGGTGCTGTTTGTATCTTCTTTTTCCTTTAGCTTTGGCTATTGCATGATGGGGAATGAACTTGGTTTGCTTTCATATAATTTTCTTTTAAAATTAGCATTTTGAAATGAACAAACCTTAATAAGCCTTTCTTGTTTTCTTAAGAGCAGGAAATATTAGTGACTTTTTTGCCTATGGGAAAAGCCTGATTATGGAAATCTGTTTTTATCTAGTTTGGACTTGTTCAATTGCTATGATCTAGTATATACACTAATGCAAAGGATTGAAGCAAAAAT
Source organism: Monodelphis domestica (assembly GCF_027887165.1). NCBI lineage: Eukaryota > Metazoa > Chordata > Mammalia > Didelphimorphia > Didelphidae > Monodelphis > Monodelphis domestica. Next base: position 196,364,703 of record NC_077228.1, on the reverse strand, counting down.
AGATATTTTGGACAATATTGATGGAGATGATGAGAATATAAGCAGGTTTTTTGTTAATGGTGTGTCTTGGGATGTAGGGAGTGTCTTGGGAAGTGGGGGAGAACTGGGAATTTTCGGTCGTGTCTATATATAGTCAAACTGGCCTTTTTTATTCTTCAAACATGGCCTCCCATTTCTTGTCTTCCTTGCTTTGGTATAGGCTGTTCTCCCTGCCTAGAATGTACTCCCTCCTCATCCTCACCTCTTGGAGCCCCTAAATCCTCAAACTCAAATCTATTCCACCTTCTACATGAAGTTTTCCATTATTTGCTCAGATGCAAGTGCTTCTCTCCACCTACAAAATCACCTCATATTTAATCTGCATTTATTTTGATTATACCTATCTACATACATGTAGCATGTATCTTCTGATGGAATGAGAGCTCCTTAAGCTCATGGGATTTTTCTTTTTTTCTTTTAAACCCTTACCCTCTCTCTGTCTTAGAATCAATGCTAATCAGTTTTCATTGAATTCCCAGGAGTGCTAAGCATTGATTCTAAGATAGAAGAGCTGTAAGGGCTAGGCAATTGGGGTTAAGTGACTTGCCCAGGGTCACATAGCTAGAAAGTGTCTGAGGTAAGTTCAGGGACTTTTTCGATTTTGACTTTGTATCTTCATTGCCTGCATGGTACTCTATTCTTCCCTAGAGTGCTGACCCATTTCTGGGAGGGATAGAGCAGTCTTGACCCTGTGGATTTGTTCTCCTTTCATTGCCCTTTTGATATGAGGATGTCGTCTCCCTAGGGTTTCTGTCCTTCCCTACTGGCCTCAGATTGTGTGAGCCATGAATTGCTCTGTCTGCAGTCCACGGTGGAGGGGTGCAGGTCATCTTCCCAGAACTTGTCCTGATAATGACTTTTCAGTGACTCTGCCAATGTAACCAAGTCTATTGTTAAAGTAATGTCCAAAGTGGAAGAAAAAATCAGTGTTTCTTGATTAAGAACACAAAAATATAGGTGGTGGCAGTGACACAAACCCAGATGAAACCTTCACTCTTGAGAGGTAGTGGGGAGTGCCATATTTGACATCAAGATGACATGGGTTCTAATCCCCTGCACCTATAAACTTGGTATAAGTGGGCAAGTCACATCCTCTCTGAGTTTGTTTCCTTTCTCTAAAGTGGAGAGATTAATACCTGTACTATCTATCTCTCAGGGTGTGTGTGTGTGTGTGTGTGGGGATCTTTCACCAGTTTGCTCACCCCTTTCCTCTGCACCCCAAATTAGAATTAGTTCAGAGTTGGCTTCATTCTTACCTTGTGGGCTGCATCCTCCTTAAATCAATTCACGGACTCCTCGAGACTTTAGAGCTCCTTGACAGAGGAAATGTCTAAAGATTCAGTGAGCCCAGCCAATAGGACAAAGGAACGAAGTTAAATGAATAAAAATATATGAAGCAACCCATCTTTTCTCCAAAGACCCAACATGCACTTAGGAAATATTCACCACAGAGCCTTATGCATAGGAAGGATTGAATGAATGTTTGATGAATTCGACTGAATTAAGGAGAATGGGTAATGCTTAAATAAATAACTGTGATTCAGAGAGGTCAGATATGTGTGTCCTACCTTGAACAGGGGATGTAGCAAGTATTTATTATTTATTTATTAAACCCGTGCCAGGCACTGTGCTAGTTACCTGAGGTGTAAAGGCTAAAATGAAACTGTCCCTGCCTCAAGGAACTCTGTTGTTGCTAATAGCAGGGGATGGCACTGCCACAGATAAGCGAATATAAAACATATTTGTAGTAAATACAAAGTAATTTCTTGAGTGTAGAAAGCACAAACAATTTGGGAAAGGGGGTGGGGGTGGGGGGGGATCAGGTGCTATTTAGACTGACCTGCAAATGGCTTGCTAGGAATTCAGATCTTAGGTCTGTGATACATACAAGGATCTGGAATTCATCATTGCACTATACAAGATCATTTTCCCTTTGCCTGTCTTCTTCTCCCTGTAGTGAAACAAGCATTTTTTCCAGCACCTATTGTAGGCCAGGCAATGCACTCGGTGGTTAAAATAATTAGGTTCATCTATTTTCCCAGGCCTGATAATCTCATGAAGGGAAGCTTTAGCAAGCAGAAATGCGATAACCGTAACTTCATGACAGAGATAACATTATTCTCTCTAGAATGGTACGTTGCCTTCAAGACAGCTATATCATGATAATGCGACTGTCCACATTTAAATTGTAGAGTGCTTATGCTTATTATCCTACATTATAGGCCTTTAGGCACAAAAATAAAAAGGCACATGTATAATCATGGCTTTATATATCCCTATCGGTTTTCATTGAATTCCCAGGCAGTTTTATAAATAATAATTAATTCTCACCACGGCCCTGCACTATCTTGGAGTTGAGCATTACTTTCCTTATTTCAGAAATGATGAGACTGGGCCCGCAAGAGATGAAATACTTTGCCTGAAATGATCCAGTGACTCATGGGTTGAAAATTAAGTATAGGAAACACACAACCAAACTCCCTTCTGTTGTGGTCTGAAAGACAAGTAAAAAAATCTGCATCACTGATGGAAAGCATGATTATATATTCTTATGAACAAACAAACAAAAAATCCTTCAACCCTTTAAGCCTTCTCCTCTAATTCTGGGCAATTTTAGGATTCTGGAGATATCGTTTCTATGTCAAAGGAATTTGAATTCTTTTTTAATTTTTTTAAAAATTATTTTTATTTTCATGCAAAACCTACTTCCATATTGGTCATTGTTGTAAGAACACACTCATACAAAATCAAAACCCCCAAATAAAAATGTAAAAACACTGATGTGAAAGAAAGTAGGCTTTGATCCACATCCATCCAACTCCAACAGTTCTTTCTCTGGAGGTAGAGAACAGTCCCTGTTGTAAGTCTTTCAGGATCATCCTGAATCATTGCTTTACTGAGAGTAGCTAACTTTTTGCAGTTGATTATTGTACAATATTTCTGTAACTGTGGACAGTGTTTTCCCAGCTCTGTTTATTTTGCTCTGCATCAGTTCATGTAGTTCTTTCCAGCTTTTTCTGAAATCATCCTGCTTATCATTTCCTATAGCAAAATAGCATTCCATCACTAACATGTATCCTAATTTGTTCAGTCATTCCCCAACTAATGGACATCCCCTCAATAGGAATTAGAATTCTATCCAATCATATCCTTGTCCTATGATCATTAATTCTCTTAGTGTTCCAGGAATAGTGAAGACAAATATTTAGGTATAAGAAGTAAGACATAGACACTTTGTTAATAGTGGGGTACAACCTGATTTAAGAATACCACCCTGACTACTAGGCTTATTCACTCCCAAATAGACATACTATTAAGACCCAAGAAATAAGCATGGCATACGGATAAAGAAGATATCACAGTGCCTGACATATAGTAGGTACTCTATAAATTCTTATTCCCTTCCCCTTCCGATGGAAACAATAATCATACTCCTTGGATCATAGAATTGGAAGGGAATCTAGAGGTCAAAACACTATAGACTCACCCATCTAAATCAATCAATTTCCTCTTTCTATAGATGAGAAAACAGCCTCATAAAACTCAAGTTCTTCAGTCAAAATATCATAGTTAAGTCGTAGCAGAGGCAGAATTTGAACTGAGGTCCCCTCATTCCAGATCTGTCACTCTTCTCATGGTATTGACACATCTAGATCAATTCTCTTATTTTACATGTAAGGAACTGGTCTGATGGCTTGCCAAAGATCACCCAAGAAAACAGATCCAATATTTGAATCCAGGTCCCTTGAATCCAAATGCAGTGTCCTTATTATGATATCATGCTGTAATTTGTCTGCTTTTGGGGAATGACTCTCATTTTGAATTTTAATGTGAGGATGGCATGGAACACAATTGTCTGTGGGCATCTTTGGCCATTCATTCTCCAACTCCTTTTCTTTGTCTTACATTGATTCTTTTTTTAAAAAATCCCTTACCTACATCTTAGAATCAATGCTATATATTGGTTCTAAGACAGAAGAGCGATTAGGGATGGGCAATGAGGAATAAGTGACTTGCCCAGGGTCACACAGGTAGGAAGCTAGATTTGAACTCAAAACCTCCCATCTTCAGGCTTAGCTCTCTATTCATTGAGTCACTTAGCTGTCCCCACAATGACTTTTTATAAGTAGCCCTGATGTACTCCTCATTATGCCTTTGTGCATGAAGTAGGTCTTAGATGAGTGGAATGTACACATAACATTGCCAGTAGAGTAGAGGGCCTTCAGATTGGCATCCTTGTGGGCTGAAGATGTTTGAGACACAGAGAAAATGTTTTTCTGTGAATAGCAATTAATGCACAACATTCAGAGTTTCATCCTCCAACTGGCCTACCTTCTTGGCTCCATTGGAATTCTCTAGGTTATCGAATGAGATTCTTTGTGCTGAGTTGTTGGTTCAAGGAGAAATGCATCATTAGGATAGGGTCAGGGCAGATGTATCCCCAAAGGCAGGCCCTCATTTGGGCTTCTATTGGTTTAATTAAAAAGTATAGGGTTGAAGAAATTTAAAAAATATTACCAGTACTATATCAAGCAGTTATAGGTCAAAAAGAAAGAACACTTTAGCGTGAATAAAGACAAATTTAGTCTATTTAAGCACTGACTTAATATCTGTAGTCTTTGGTAACTATAAAGTTATGGAAAGAGGGCTAGATTTGGAATCAAAAGATGGGTTTAGATCCCAGATCTTCTCTTTGCTCTTTAAAAAAATACCTTCAGTCAGAATTGATATTGCATTAATTTTAAGGCAAAAGAGTAATAAGGGCTAGGCAATTAGAGTAAGTGACTTGCTTAGGATTATACATTTAGGAAGTATCTGAAGGCAGATTTGAACCAGGAACTCCAATGTGCAGGCTTGGTTGTCTATCCACTGAGGCACCTAGCTTACCATCCCTCCACCCCCTTCTCTTTGCAGGATTTTGGATAAATCTCTCTCTCTACCTCAGTTTTAGTTTCTTATCTCTATAATGACCTTCAATGACCTTTCCAGCCTTAAATCTATATCTCTAATATATTAAAGAAGAGAAGATGATATATTGTAAAAATGTGCTGTTTATTCCATTTTCAAGTCATTACGTACCTAGAACTCAAAGAAATTCCATTCATAAAGAGATTGATTAAATTCCCCCAATGTGTAAACTTTTATTATCATATATCTGGTATAGAATAAAAGAATATTAAAAATTAATTAAATAGAAAATTGTAAGTAAAAAAGAATATTAGGCCTAGATGTTTAAAGATTATATAATAAGGATTATATAATACTTATATTATATAATAATAATAAATAAAAATAAATACATGATTGTACTATCATTTTTTTAACCCTTCCTTCTGTCTTAGAAACAATTCCAAGACTGAAGGGCAAGGGTTAGGCAGAGTCACTTGCCCAGGGTCACACAGCCATGAAGCACCTACTATGTGTCAGGAACCGTCTCATTTTATGAATGAGAGTATCATGACTTAAGGTGGAGAAATAGCTCTTCCAGGCTACCTTCTGACAATTCTTTCCAATTTACTCTGACTATAGCTTGTTCATACACACAGTTCCTCGAAAACAGGGACTATTCTTTGACTTCCTTTGTATCCACAGCTTACACATAGTATGCACTTTAGAAAAAGGTTTATTGGGAACATTGAGGTGGCTCAGTGGATTGAGAGCCATGCCCAGAGATGGGAGATCCTGGGTTTAAATCTGGCCTCAGATACATCCTAGCTCTGTGACCCTGGGACCAACACACACTATTGATTCTAGGAGGAAGGTAAGGGTTTAAAAAAGGGTTTATTGATGGATTGACTGAAGTGAGTTAGTGGTTAAGCTCAAATTAAGAGCCAAATCTCCTGACTCTACTCCAGTATATTCTATATTACATTTCTAATCTATGAAGTTTCTTAAAAAAACCCTAAATACCATTAGTTTTGCAAGCTGGGCCTATATTATTTAATAATGAAAGTAGTAATAATGTCTGCTAGCATTTATATAGTACCTACTATGTGCCAGTTATTATGGTAAGCACTTTTTACTGATATTATTTCATTTGATCCTTACAATAATCTTGGAAAGTAGGTGCTGTTATTATCCACATTTTTAATTGAGGAAACTGAGGCAAAAAGAAGTTAAAAGCCTTGCACCACCTAGCTGTCACTTTTACCCTATGAACAATCTCTTTGAGAAATTAGAGTCCTTTGCTCCTGGCTTGCTCCAAATGATCTTTTACACTCATTTCACATTACTCTCCTCCCTCTACTAGATAGTCCATTTCAATCAGCCTATTTCAATCAATCAATATTTATTAAGCACCTACCATGTGCTAGGCATTGTGGTAAGCTTGGAGAAGACAAAAGGAACACAAAATAGTCCCTGCCCTTAAAGAACGTACAATCCAATGGGGAATACTTGATGTTTCCTTTCCACATCATTCCATCTCCTGACCTTGCATCTTTTCGTAGGTTGTCTATCATGCTTGACATGTATCAACCCCACCCCAGCCCTCTACCTTCCCTTACCAAAATCCCTCACTTCATTCAATGTGCTCATGTCCCACCCCTTTGGGAAGACTTTCATTATCCTGAGGGCTGTTGATGTTCTCTCTGTTCTCAAATGGTTGTGTATAGACTTATCTGTGTTTTTGTTCTGTTTTCTTTATTTCTTCTTCTTTTTTGTCCATTTTCTATCTGGATTCCTGTCCTATTCTCCAAATAGAATATAAACCCTTCGAGGACAGGATCTGATCTTTTGGTTTATCTTCATAGCCCCAGAGATTAGGTATAGGATCTTGCACTTTGAAAATGCTGAATGAATGCTGGCTAGATCTGACATTATCTTAACATATACTTTTTTTGGTATTGGGAATCTATCTTGCTTCTAATTCTTCATTATTAAAAGCAACACAGAAAATTCTGCAATTAAGTGCCCAAGAAAAATCAGGTTTATTTGGAAATTCACAAAGAAACCCCAAGCCTTGACAAAAGCATTCAGGATAGGAAAAGCAACCCCTGGAGAAAATTTGCAAAGAAAACACAATCTGAAGTTTCAAGAATTCCTACGATATCTGGATATACCCCGCCAGTGCAATAACTGTGCAATAAAGTGCAATTATCATTCACATTCCTCCAAGTTTCCAAAAGAAGCATCTTGATTTCCTTTTCATCAATGATAAAAGTGCTCTTGCTACACCTGGAATCCCAACACCTGTTGAGGCTTGTTAGTGCTACTGAAGCAGGTCAATACAGGATAGAATACATCTTGTAGGTGTTGTCAGGCTCTGGGCAAAGGCAGTCAGAGCTCAGCAGCCACAGGGGAGGCAGGGCTCACGGGGGCAAGGCTGGGTGTATGTGGTCAGGTCCAGGTTCTCCAGGCTTGGGAGGGGCTGGGAAGAATTGAGCAGGAAGCATGTGGGCACACAGGGCTGAGGGATGTGGCAAGGGGGTGGGCAGCAGTCACAACAGGTGGGCTCCAGCAGCCAAGTGGTATGTGGGCAGGTGCTGGGCAGGCAGACTCCGCATCGGCAGCACTTGTCAGAAGAGCAGATGGTGGTGGCGGGTCCAGTGGGGACACTGCAGCAGCAGTCGTGGAAAGACATGGTGTTGGGGATGTTTTTCCTGCTTAATAGAAAAGAAAGATGTGGTTTTTGATGGCTTGAATGTCTCCTCTCTTATATACTCTTCCCAGTGGGTGTTGACCCAAGACAAAGACTTCCTGTCCCCAATTTTCTTGTCCATGCCACCTTCTTTCCATGAGATCCTCTAATCAGTTTGGCATCCATGAAGATTTCTGAGTCCTATTAAGTTAGTCATATTTGCTTTGCAATACTCAGATTCATTATCCAGGAAGTTTGTCAGTAGAGCTCATGTTTTATCTTCAAAGGGACTTGTCATCATAGTCCTCATCACCAATTTTGGTCATTCGTTGAAGTGACAATTCAGCAAAGTAGTTTCTTTTTGTCTTTTCCTTTAGGTTCTATATATGCTTTGTGGCTGGTGAGACCCTAACCATCAAGAAAATGATCTCAAATGACTCGTTCTCCTTATGCATTGCTTTTGCTTATTGAGGGATGTAGCTAGTATTTACGTAGTATTTTAAGCTTTGCAAAGCATTTTACATATGTTCTCTTAGCTGAATGCATCTGAGATAGGAAGACATTTCTAGAATATTACCTCTTAAAAATTATTTCCATGGTGGGCATCTAGGTGGCTTAGTGAATTGATGAGCCAGGTCTAAAGAGGAGGAATCCTGGGTTCAAATCTGACTTCAGACACTTCCTAGCTGGGCAAGTCACTTAACCTCCATTGTCTAGTCTTCATCTCTCTCCTACTTTGGAACCAAAACACAGTATTGGTTCTGAGATGTAAGGTAAGTTTAAATATATATATATATCCTAGTAGACTTACTTGGTAACAAAATTTACATTTCTTGTAGACTGGGTTAAAGTTGACTGGGATATACTGTGAGTAGTACAGCCTACCATTAGAATTTTTCAGAAGTGGAATTGGATACTGAGTCTTAGAACTTTGGACTTGGACCCTGGAACTACTCTTGTCTCTGATTGGTGAGCTTGAATGATCCTGCTTGAAACCAGTCTTCCATGTCATTTCCCATACTTCATCTTTAACTGATCCCATCAGCTCTCCCTTCATCACCTTTTTTTTTTGCTCACTACTAGAACCTAGGATTTTGAGCAGGGGAAAACTTTGGGTTTTGATAGGTAGAATTAGTATTTTTCTTATTTTCTGGCCACCATTTCCAAACTTCCTTTTCCAGCTCACTCTTTATGTGCTTTCTTTCTCCTACTCAAATGTAAGCTCCTTGAGGGCAGGGACCAAGTTGCTTCTCTTGTATTTGTATCTTCATTTTTAGCACAGTATTTGACATGAACAAGTGACCTCTGCCTCTGTCCCTCTCTGTGTTTGTGTCTCTCTTTTTTCCTCTCTTCTCCCCTCATTGGATTATTACTTTTTGTTGTCAAGGGAGATTCTTGTTCCTCTCTGCTTTGTGCTGGTCTAGATGGCCACTGGGGAGCCTTCTGATGGCATTTTGTGCTTCTGAGGCTAAATTTAAGTTTGCAAAAGTATCTCAAAAAATACATAATACTGTGGATCCTGACAGAGTCTTTGCTCATAAATTCTGCTTAGGAACTAAGGAGAAAACACATAATCACACTGAAGAAGAGGAGCCTAGATTTAGATAGAGAAGGAACCTTAGAGGCCATCTAGCCAATCATTTCAAGATAGGATACATATAAATGAAGTGATTTGTCCAAGGTCACATGAAAAGTAAATTAGAGAGCCAGTGCCAATTTGTTTGAAGCCAAGTTCTCTAACTTGAAATATAGTACACTCATGACAACTTTTTGATGCTTTTAGCATGATGATGGCCTTTTAAAAAATATGTAGTTTAGGGGTCAGCTAGGTGAGTCAGTGGACTGAGAGCCAGGCCTAGAGATGAGAGGTCCTGGGTTCATATCTGACCTCAGACACTTCCTAGCTGTGTAACCCTGGGTAAGCCACTTATCCCCCATTGTTTAGCTTTTACCACTCTTCTGCCTTGGAATCAACACATCATATTGATTTTTAGATGGAAAGTAAGGATTTTTAATATATATATACATTATATTATAAAAGGGTTTAAAATATATATGTATATTAAAAACCCTTATATATAGTTTAAATAAAGAAAAGAGCTTTTTATTTCTTGGGGTTATTGGTGGAGGAAAGGGTCTGGGCTTCTCTAAGTGACCATGTAGTATTTTATAAATATTAATCTTTCCTACAGTAATGGTTGCTCCTTTGAGCTGGGTTTTAGATTTTAAACCTTAGACTTAGGTTTGAGTCATGGCTCAGCCACTTACACGTTATGTGACCTTGTGAAGTTGTTTTTACTTCTCAGTCTCAATTTCTTCATCTATAAAATGAGAGAGTTGGACTTAATGATTTCTGAAATCTCTTTCAGGTCTGATGTTTGGGACTTCTATAATTTTGGGGTCAATAGCTTACTTTTAAAACACTGAATCAAAAGACAAATCATAAGAATTCTGTTTACTATGACTTTAAATGATGAATTCCAGTTTGGGCATGGAAAGAGTGTGAGTTAAAGGGAAGAACTGTAAACTATAGCATGCTTCTCTTTGGGCTACTCATTCTTTTACTGCTCCTGCCCTACACGGTCAGTTGATAGTGACAGGTGTATATCTCCACTGTGACTATACACTATGAATTCCTCTGGTGTCCCACAGTACTAGTGTATACATAGGAAAACTTCAGTAAACATTAGCTGAATGATTTTTAAAAATTAAGGAGCTTTCATTTATATAGTGCTTTGAGATTTGCAAAATGTTTTACAAATATTGCTTTATTTAATCTTCACAATAACCCTGAGAAATAGTTGCTTTTTTACAGTTTCTATTTTGCACATGAGGAAAGTGAGACAGACAGAAATTAAGTAACTTGCCCAGGTTCACACAGCTAGTAAATATCTGAAGTCAAATTTGAATCCAAGTCTTCATGATTCCATGGTTACTATACCACCTAGCTGCCTTTTAGAAATTTCAAGGGTACTAATTACTTGGTAGTAGTTTTATGAGAATTCAGGGAAAAATAAAATAATCCAGCCTGCTAATATGTAGATAGAAAGGTGACTGAATCAATTGTGAAGAGATTGGTGACTTTAACTTTTAAAAAATAACACAGAGACTCAAGTAATTTTTATTTAGAAAAAAGTCATTATATATAGTTTGGCTGATACAAATTTAAATATTCCCATTTGCTATTTCTTTATACAGAGCATTTTAAATCAAAATTGAAAATTAGTGATAAAAATGGAAAATGTGTGGTTCCCGTGATTCCTTCCCTTCTTCCTTTCTCCTTCTGTTTTTCCCTCCCTCCCTCCCTCCCTCCTTCCCTTCCTTCCTTCCTTCCTTCCTTCCTTCCTTCCTTCCTTGCTTCCTTCCTTCCTTCCTTCCTTCCTTCCTTCCTTCCTTCCTTCCTTCCTTCCTTCCTTCCTTCCTTCCCTCTCTTTCTTAAATTGTTATAATTTTCCGTTGAAACAAAAAGATGAGATGACCATATAACAAGTGAGGGATAAATAATTAATAGTTTGCATACTCTATTGGTATCCTCATGAAGTCAGAAGAACTAAAGAAAGGACCCCATTAGTGGTGAACTTATTGGAGAATGTGGACACACAAGATTCATCATTTGAGCAAATACTATATTAATAAGATTATAGATCCATTGGAATATTTAAGTACCTTCCAAATAACCTTCTTCCCTACCTCCCTTCCCAATAGAAGTATTAGTAAGCAAGCCAAAACATTGGATCTTTGACAATGTATGATTTATTTTGCACCCATAGTTCACCACTTCTCTGCTGAGAAGAGGGAATCATGCTTCACTTCAGTCTTCTGGAGTTCTGATAAGACAATAATTTCTTTTGAAAATAATTCAGCTTTTAGGGATAATCCTATTTTTCTTTCTTTTTTGTATATTTTGTTTGATAAGATCAAAATAGACTCTTCTCTGACTGATAGGAAGTTCTTCAGATCTTAGATGATAGAAGTAACTTGTTGGAGGTAGTAGGGAAAATGAAAATTAAAACTTGAGGTTGAAATGTTAAGCATAGTGATATTGGATTTGGAGATTTTAAATAATACTTAATTTTGTAACCATTTTTTCAGGTAATTTTCCTTCAAATGTCCAAATCTGAAAATGTTAAGGTGTTGCTTTAAGGTACAAGATTTCTGCTGCTGTCATCAGAAAGTGTAATTCTGCTGAGTATATTTATGGAAGCATGATGCCCAGGTTAATAGGCTTTGGATAATTATGACTTGGAATGATGAGGCAACTCATAGTTTGGGAGGCATGGATGTTTATTTCATTTTTAAATTTGGGAGGGCTTAGTGACATTTTTTATTTTTTAATTTTATTTTTTTCATTAAGTTTTTTAACAAACATTCATCTTTCCCCACTCCAACCCCAAATACCAAAATAGAAAAAAATCCATGTAACAAATATGCATAGTTATATTACTGATGTTTTCCATTTCTTTTTTCAGATGTTTTAAAGCACCTTGAGAAAACATTTCATGAACTGTAATGTCCAAATACTGAACGATTTCTTTGAGAGTATTCAATTGTTTGCTAAATTGCCCTTAGCAAATGCCAGAGTTCCTCAGGAGTCATGTTGATAAGCTGGCAAAAACCAAGGTATCTCTTTTAAAATGGTACCTAGCAGCAAGATGGGTCACACTCACAGGGCTGAATGCATGTGGTCACTGAGATGCCACACAGGTTGGGGGTCGGGTGGCAGGAGTTGAGCAACCAGCAAGATGGCACATAGGGATCGGGCACACAGCAAGGGGGAGGGCATCCGCAGTCACAGCAAGTGGGCTGGAGAAGGCTGATCTCATGGGGGCAGGTGCTGGGCAGGCAAACTCCACACCTGCAGAATTTGTCTGAAGAGCAGATGGTGGTGGCAGGACCAGAGGGGATGCTGCAGCAGCAGCAGCCCTGGGGGCAGGTTCCACAGCAAGACATTGTTTCAGTAGTTCAAGTTTCTCTTGGGAGGCGAGGAGAAATGATGGCTAGAGAACAAGCTTGGACAGGTGCTCCTGTGCCAAAGTGGCCTCTGGATCTTTTATATACCTCCTCTCCAACTGAGCAGTTCCTCAAAACTTAAGGATTCTTCCCTGTTGTTGTTTGTCTTTTTTTTTTCACGTGCATAACTTGTTAGTTTATTTTTTTTCTAGGAGGAATAAAAAGCATGGCATGTTGCTACTTGTAAGATCCATTAGTCTGGGCAGTGTGGTGCAGGAGAAGGTCACCAGGTTTAAGAACTGCAATCAATTTCATCTTCAGTCTTTACTAGGAGTGAGCTAAGTGAATGTGGATCCTTGATTTTACTTCTTTCTCATCTGCAACATGGAATTCAAATTCATTTTATTGATGGGGAAACTGAGGCTTGAGAGGTTAAGTGACTCACTTAGGACCACACAGATCAATGTTGAATTAGATTAGGCATTCTTAATTTGAGGTCCAAGAAATTCCCAGAGTTCTGTGGATAGATTTCAAGGAGTTTGTGAATGTGGGTGGGAAAAGGAATACATCTTTATTTTTGTTGTAATTGCTTTTCTTTGTAAACCTGTATATTTTATGCTTTAAAAATATTCTGAGGATTCTACTCCTTAGGTTTTACAGGACTTCCAAAGGAGTCCAAAACAGAAAAAGGTCAGGAACCTCTTGGAACTAGATGCTCCCCAAGGTCTAGTCTAGGTCTGACATTACATCAGGAGGGATGGTGACCTTCAATGTCACTTCCCCCCTAGAAATAGAAAGAGTTGGACTCGATAGTCTCCAAAATATTTATATGAAAAGATTTCTCTGTTTCTTTTTAACATTTTCTTCAGACAGGCAAGATTGAAATCTAGAACCCAGGTCTTTGGACTCCTCGCACAATAAAGGACTGAAGCAGCATTTAATAGGTGATAACTACATAGGTTCGAAATGAGGGCAGTTGGGGGGTGCTGAGCGTAGAGTCAAGAAAACTAATTTCTTGAGTTCAAATCTTTTCTCAGACACTTTCTGGATGTTCAACCCTGGGAAAATTATTTAACCCTATTTACTTGAGTTTCTTCATCTGTAAAATGAGCTGGAGAAGAAAACGGCAAAGCATTATAATATTTTTGACAAGAAAACTCCAAATAGGACCATGAAGAGTCGGATATGACTGAAAAAGACTGAACAACAACATGGTACAGGTTTCTTCACTTTTTGTCCAGGCTCTGTCCCCCACTTGTTCTGTGACCTTGGAGATGTCCCTTCATCCCTCTTGCCTTTATTTTCTTCATTTTCAGAATGAGAGGGTTGAAAAATGAGATAATCTGATCTGTGACAGTTTTTCATAGATAGAACAGGAAGTACTCAAGGCCATTCTTTAATACTCTAGGTTGCAAGAGGAGTTGTTGATATGCTTCAATGGAGGGATGTTTGCATCCTAGGAAGATACTCCACGCTAATGAAATCATTGGCCCAGAACAAAATAAAAATCAATTTCATAATTCACCTCCATAAAACCACTTAAAGAGAATATGTAGGAGAGTAACAAATACTTTAGGGCATCTTGGGAAAATGGAAGTTGGGAAAGAACTTTAGATTTATTGAAGCCTCATAGTTTAATCATTATGCAATTTGTTTTGCTATGGAAAAAACACATGATGATGATATCACCTCATGCTGTAACTAAATAAGAAGCATTTTAAAACTTTTAATAAAGAAACCAAGTCTTGTTTTTTTCAGAAATTTCTTTTTTTCTTTAAAAATCTTTAAAAAATAATCTATTTTCTGTTAGACATCAGTGATGAATGGGCTAGTTTTGCCCAACCCTTAAAGATTACTTGTTTCCTTAAGATTACTTGTTGTCAGAAGATAGATCTCTGGGGAGCAAAATGAGGAAGGATGCATTTGGAAATGAAGGTAATATAAGAGCAAAAGTTATTTCCATTTAATGTTTTTTTTTTGGTAATTCAAGTCTTTTACTTAATCTAGGATTTTAGATAAAATAGGCTATCCACTGCCACAGAAGGAACTGATGGAGTCTGAATGCAGATTGAAGCATATCATTCTTCACTTTTATCTCCTTCGTGAGATTTTTTTTTTTTTTGGTATAAGCAATATGTGTCTTCTTTCCCACACTGACAAATATGTATTGAATGATAACACATATATAATCTGTAGCATATTGCCTACCATCTTAGGAGGGAAAGAAGGAAGGAAGGGAAAGAACCTAGACCAGAAAATGTCAGAAAATGATTATTAGATATTTTATCCATGTATTACTGGGAAAATAAAATAGATAAAATGCCAAATAAAGGTAACTATTCAAAAAATCTAGACTTCTAGATAACTTTGCATCAGGATCCTCGGCATTTATGGCCAATTAATTGAAGACATGCTTGGAACAGTCTATCCTCTGCAATCAACACAAATGACCAAACAAACCAACAAATTGAAAAAAATACTTGAAGTCAAAACAGTACCTTGTTCTTAAATTTTTAGATTTCCCTTTTTTTCTTCTGAGCATCTATTGGTCTTTAGCTAGAGCACTTAGAACTCATTATGAAGGATGAGATGGTCAAGGCTAAGATGAGAATTGCTAGGCAAATATCAGAGGTACAAAGTAGAAGTATATTAAAGAATGATATTAAATAGTGAATTAACAGTTTTTCTTGTGTAAGGAAAATATATTGATGACATTTCTCTACTTCTGTCCCTTCTTTGCTTTTATAGTTTATACTAGGCTACCCTAGTTTCGATATCCATGAGGCAGCTAGGAGGTATAGTAGATCGAGAGCCAGATTAGAAAACTGGAAGAACTCACTGGACTCATAACCTGCCTCTGTGACCATGAGGAAGTTACTTCACCTCTCCTGTTCTCAGTTTCTTCTTCTATAAAATGGGCACAATAATAGCATCTCCTTTCCATGGTTGTTGTGAGGATCAAATGAGATTGTGTTTTTAAAGCACTTTCAAACCTTAAGGTGTTACGTAGATGTTAGTTAATATTATTATCACTGTGGATAACTGTAGGGAAACTAAAGGGGTGAATTAGATAGAGCACCCTGCTCGGAATCAGGAAGACCTGACTTCAAATATAGTTTCAGACACTTACTAGCTGTGTGACCATAGACAGGTCATGTAACCCTGTTTACCTTAGTTTCTTCATCCATTAGATGGAGAAGGAAATAGCAAACCATTCTAGTATCTGTGCCAAGAAAGCCCCAAATTCAGTCATGAAGAGTCAGGCACAGCTGAAAGAACTGAACAGCAACAACAACACAGATGACTTTAATAGACTCCTAACTGGTCTCCCTTCTTCTAGTCTTTCCCCTTTCCCATCTATCCTGCAGATGTTTCTGACAAATTAATTTTCCTAAAGTACAAGTCTGGTAACAGAAACACTTTTTCACATAATATACTTCCCATGTGAGCCCCGAGAAAATTCTTTGAAGTGGATACTTTGGGAATTTCAAGCTTCTCTTTACTTATGAAGAAACCAAGACTCAAATAGGTTGTGATTTGGTCCTACTTATGCAGCAAGTAGAGGCCAAGGGTGGTCTTTGAACTCATGACTTTTTTTAAAGTTCATTGAAACTCCCTACCATGCTACAATGCTTCTCTGATCATAGAGGTGAAGAACTAGAAGCTAAGGGGGGTGTCCACCGGTTATTGCCATAAGACTAATGCATTATAGCAAATGAATGTAATGGAATACTCTTATGATACAAGAAATGGCAAACGTAATGTTTTCAGAGAAACCTGGTAAGACTTGCATTAACTGATGCAGAAAAAAGTGGGCAGTATCAAAAAAGCAATTTATACAATAGCAACATGGTAAAGATGAACAACTTTGAAAGAAAATTTTGATGAATGTGATTACCAATTATGATTCTTAAGATCAATGATGAAGAATATTATTCACCTTATGGCAGGTTGTGGCCCAATATACACAATTAGATAGACAGGGCCAATGGCCACTGTGGGAATTTCTTTTGCTTGATTATGTATGTTTGTTGTAAGGATTTTGTTTGGAGAGAAAATAAGTGGTTGTAAATTAAAGAATTAAATTAAAAGTCTCTCAGAGCTATATCATAGATTTAGTCCTAGAAGGGATTGGAGAAATCATTCCATTCAACCTCTCTCTCTCTCTCTCTCTTTTTTAAACAGAAGAAACTTTCAGAGAGATTGTTATTTGCCTAGGTAACATAACTAGTCAGTAAAAAGAGTACTATCAGTGCCTGGCATATAATAGGTACTTGACAAAGTTAAATTGATTGATTAATTAATCACTCTCCCTCCTAAACAGACACTTCACCTGCACCTTCAGTATGTTGCAATGGAAAAAGAATTGAACTTGAAGTCATAGGATCTGAATTCAAATTCCAACTCTGCTACTTTTACAGTAATGTGGACTTAGCATGTCTGGGCTTCAGTTTTCTTATTATAAAATCAAGGAATCATGTAAAATATTCTAAATGAATCAATTAATTAAACTTAATTTAAATGAATGAATGAATGAATAAAATCAAGGAGTTGGAGTAATTCTAAGATTCCAGATCTATTATACTGAGTTTTTGATACCCTGCAGAATAAAGTCCAAACTCCTTAGTTTGACATTCAGGGACCTCCTTTCTACATTTCTAGTATTATTTCATACACTCCCTCTTCATTCACCTTAGGATTCAGCCAAACTAGGCATTTCCCATTTCCCTTTATTTATAGCATGCCTTATGCCTGCCATCACCTTGGTGAAGGTCTCACCATCTCATTTCTTGGACTATTGCAGTAGCTTGCTGATTGACCTCCTTGTCTCATGTCTCTCCCCACTCTGGTCCATTCTCTATTCATTTGCCAAATGGATTTTCCTAAAGTACAGGTCTGACCATGTCATTTAATTAGTAAACTCTAGTGGCTCCCATTAAATACAGTATCAAATATGAAATCCTGGTGAATTTTATGCCCTTCATAACCTGCCCCCTTCTACATGTTCAACCTTTTTGCAACTTACACGTCTCCTCTACTTGACCACCACCATTCAGAGATTCAACGGCAGTGAGATCATAGTACAATGAAGGAGAAAAGCAAGATATAAACAGTGTAAGTTGGAGATAATTTTAGAAGAAAGGTATCAAGATTAAAGAGGACTGGGAAAGGTTTCTTTCAGGAGACAGGATATTGATTGAGCCCGAGGAAGCCAGGGAAGTCAGTAGAAGGGAGAGAGCTCCAGGCTAGGGGGCAACCAATGAAAGCACTCAGAATCTAGTAATGGATTGTCATGTGTGAGGAACAACATGGAGAGCAAGGACTGGCTTTTGCCTTGTGTTTTTCTTTTCTTTTTCTTTTTGTATTTCCAGAGTTTAGCACAGTGCCTGGAAAATAGTAGGCACTTAATAAATGCTTGTTAACTTGACCTGACAAATAGATTTATACAAGTTCACTCCATCAGTCTACTTGGTGAAGAGCAATTTAGTTTGATTCAAGTCAATTCAATTGAACAACCTTTTATTAAGTGCCTGCTATATGCCCTCCTGGCAGGAATGAAACTATATATTAGTCCCAGGACAGAGGAGAGGTAAGGGCTAAGCAAATAGGGTTAAGTGACAGGGTCATATAGTCAGGAAGTGTCTGAGGCCAGATTTATACCCAGGACCTCCCATCTCTAGGTCTGGTTCTCTATCCACCAGGCTGCCCTTCCACGTTCTTTTTCAAAAGCAGTAACACTGAACTGAATGAGAAGTCACACAAGTCATATTTGCTAAGCCAGGAAATTGAAGTTTATTCGCCCATGAACAGCAGCATTTTGTTCATATACCACCCCAAAGCAGTAAGATAGCATTAGAGAGAGAGAGAGAGAGATCTCCCAATATCCCATGAATGTGGAAGGATGGACAGACACTCCGTGGAGGGAAGATGGACAGCTTCATATAAACACTGTCCAAAGACTTGGAAGCTGATTCTCTTCCAATCCTTCCACAGGAAGCATGGACTTGGCAGAGGGTAATGTGGAAAGCCAGGGATTACTTCGAGGACTGGACCGCCAGGTTACTGGCGGGAAGAGCTGTAAATTAGCAGCAGGGTTCGCACCTGCGCTCCCCCTCGCAGCAACGCTCAGTGTAGGTGGTCAGGTTGATTCCGCAGAGACCAGGGGTGGGGTGGCAAGAATTGAGCAGCCAGCAAGATGGCACGTAGGGATCGGGCATGCAGCAAGGGGGAGGGCAGCAGTCACAGCAGGTGGGCTGGAGAAGGCTGATCTCGTGGGGGCAGGTGCTGGGCAGGCAGACTCCACACCGGCAGCATTTGTCTGAAGAGCAGATGGTGGTGGCTGGCCCAGTGGGGACACTGCAGCAGCAGTCATGTCGGCAAACTCCACAGCAAGACATGATGTGAGTAGGTTTGGCTTGTCTTTCTAGTAAGTGTGCAAAGAGGAGGATTTTCCCAATGTGATGGCTTACTGTTTCTCTGCCACTCTTATATATACCCGGACCGACGGGCGTGGCCCATGACACTTTATGTCAATTTCCATTTAAAAAACGCACCACCTCATTACTTAGATGTTTATTTCCTAGGAAGTGCTTCTCACCTCATAAAAAAAGGTGATTGGCTTGTTTGGTTTCCAGATTAGGATTCTTTCCAATTGTCTTCTGTCACTACAAAGAGGAACTCATTTTCTTGTTCAAAGGCAAAAGTCATTATCTTCTAATCATCATCGTCATTAAAGATGACTCAGTATGTGTGGCCCCTTACAACTTCATCATGTTTTCTGACTTAGTGTTCCCTCAGCAGCAAACATAGTTCCTTGTAAATAAGTGATAAGTGATAGAATTTTAGAATCAATTATTTATGAATGAGGAAAGGATCATTTAGTCTTTAGGGAAGTGGCTAACTTTGTAGAATTAGGAAATGGATAAGAGAAGGGCTAAACAGTCTAGATAGAAAGGGGTCATTGAGACCTTATTTTAAAAATTAATTTGTTTGTTACTTTAAAATATTCAGTTAACTCCTCCCCTCCCCTCATTAGAGAAAGCAGCATTTGTTAAATGAGACCTTATTTTTAAAAATGCATAGAAGAGAAAGTCAGATTAAAAAATAAAGGCAAGCAAAAGAGCATTGAAAGATACATATTTAAAAAGAAAAGCAAGTTGAGCATAATAGAGATCTGAAATTTCTTGTACCACCTTCCTTTTTAACTCTATGTGTATGAAAATGCCCATTTTATGTGATATTTTCTAAGTTAAGAATAAAAATTAAAAACAGTGAAAAATCAAATAATTAAAAACAAAAGGAAAAACACCGAACAAAGACTAGAAAAAATCCCAGGAACTATCAGTGGGAGAAAATTCAATGGAAGTAACCATAAGAAAGTTTCGAACTGGGTGGTATCTTTCAGGATCTCACATTAAAGTTCTGGATCTAGAAAATGTGACTGGTTCACAGGGGAAATAGGTTTTCCATATTTTTCCTCACTCTTATTAAAGAGATAATTCAATCATTTGCTTGTATGAGAGTATAAATGACAGGACTTTTATAAATGTGATATTTTTTGAATATTTAAAAAGGGGGGAATAGCCTAAGAAATTATTTAGAAACAGGATATCATTTCTTTATGAGAAATCTCTATTTTGAGAGTTTTATAAAAGCACAAATACTAGCTCCTATTCGTAGTTAAAATATAAGATAGACATATATATATATATTTATGTACACACACACACAATTCCCTAGTTGGGAAAGGAGACTGAAGCTAAGGATATGTCAGTGAATAAATTGATAGAAGTCTGAAATAAAGTCATTAAACTTTACATTCATTAGAATGTAAATTTTTTGAACACAGGCACTATTTCGTTTTGTACTTGCATAGTAGAGAGCTATTATATATCGGGATCTTAATAAATATTTGTTGAATTGAACTGAATTGAACTGGGTTGCTTTGTCCTTTTGCCTGGTAATATAATTGGTGACACTATGAAACTATGCTGAGTTGTTCTATTCACCTGCATTCCCAAAATGGACTTGGGCATCCTGAGTACTAAGTTTCTAAATTCAATCCTTCAAGGTCTACTATCCCACCTTATAAAATTTGATCACAGAATCATAGATAAAAGGCTGGGAAAGATCTGAGAGGCTATGTAGTCTAGTCTTCTCATTTTACAGATTAGGAAACTGAGACCTAGTGTCAAACAGGTAGTAAGCTCAGAGTCAAACTGGAAAACAGGTCCTCTACAGGTGTGTGTGTGTTTTTTAAACCCTTACTTTCTATCTTAGAAACAACTCTAAGACAGAAGGGCAAGGCTAGGCAATTAGGTTTAAGTGACTTGCCCAGGATCACACAACTAGGAAGCATCTGAGGCTAGATTTGAATCCAGGTTCTCCTGACTCCACATCTGGCACTCTATCCACTGTGTCACCTAGCTGCTCCAATAGGTCTTCTTTGAACTCAGTGTTTTTTTCTACTATAGCATGTCACACTCCTTTTTAATCATCCAATCAGATAATTGATAAACAATTATTATGCACCTACAGTATGTCAACAACTATGCTATATATCGAGGATACAAAGACAAAAATGAATAGTCCCTGTTCTCAAGGACACTTACATTCTGTCATGAAAAATAGTATGTAGATTGATAAATATATAGAAAAATGGAAAATAAAGGTAATTTTGATGTGAGAGGTTGCAGCTGAGGAGACTGAAAAAGGTCTCTCCTCTTTTGGGAGGCTTACATGAACAGAAACATTAGTTCTTATCATCACCACTATTATTATATTTTTTCAATTTATGGTTTCATTACACATCCCTATGAAATATCATGTCTGTGATAAACATATGCTGAACACTTCTTCCAAGAAAAAAATTTCCCTTGCCTAACCATAACAATTTAAAATGTTTTGAGGATTATAGGGTGTATTTCACAAAATAAAAATTGCTGCCATTCTAGGTCAAGCTCTTATTTTATAGGTGCTGTGAAGTTATGTGCAGTGAGAGCAAAGATTATTAAAGATTCATTAGTCACCTTTTTTAGAGGCCCCTTGATGCTTTACTAACCATCCTCCCACATCAGAACTAGAAAGGTTCTTCTGGAAAATTTCTCTCACGCAAAGGCTCATGGATTTTCCTGAGAGTACTCTGTGAGTCAGACATAGAGATGATATTTGGAGCTATCTATTCTTCAGTGTCATTCCTTGTTCTTAAGCCTGAGACACTTCATCTCTTCCCAGAAGCAGGATATAGGATACCTTCCTGTTTGTCATTCTAATAAAAAATGTCAGTAAGTAAAAACAATTGAACTTTATTATTTGAGTTGAGGGATTTGTATTTGTTTTGTTTTAAAATTTTAATGAAGTTCTTAATAAAACAGACTGGGGGAAATTCTGTGATATCATTGTGATTATGTGATCTGGGGCAAGTCACAAAACCTTTCTGGTACTTGGCTCTTCTCTGAAAAATAAAAGTGTAGGACTAAGTGGAACCTGTACCCATGATTTCATCATCAAGTAATATTAGATTTATCAAAAATTCTTTGTTGGCTTCATTGTAAAATATGAACTTTTCTTCCTTCCTCTTCCTCCTCCTTCTCCTCCTCTTCCTTCTCCTCCTTTTCCTCCTTCTCCTTCATCTCTTCTCCTTCTCCTTCTTCTTCTCCTTCTTCTTCTTCTTCTTCTCCTTCTTCTTCTTCTTCTTCTTCTTCTTCTTCTTCTTCTTCTTCTTCTTCTTCTTCTTCTTCTTCTTCTTCTTCTTCTTCTTCTTCTTCTTCTTCTTCTTCTTCTTCTTCTTCTTCTTCTTCTTCTTCTTCTTCTTCTTCTTCTTCTTCTTCTTCTTCTTCTTCTTCTTCTTCTTCTTCTCCTTCTTCTCCTTCTTCTCCTTCTTCTCCTTCTTCTCCTTCTTCTTCTTCTTCTTCTTCTTCTTCTTCTTCTTCTTCTTCTTCTTCTTCTTCTTCTTCTTCTTCTTCTTCTTCTTCTTCTTCTTCTTCTTCTTCTTCTTCTTCTTCTTCTTCTTCTTCTTCTTCTTCTTTTTCTTCTTCTTCTTCTTCTTCTTCTTCTTCTTCTTCTTCTTCTTCTTCTTCTTCTTCTTCATACAAGTAGTAATATAATAGACAAAGTGTAATTTTTTATTACCTTATTATTTTGTAAAATTGCCCTGAAAGTAACTCTCATACTAGGGTTTGTACTCATGTAAAGATAGTTGATATAAGGCAAAAGATATTTGGATGTGCTCAAGTGGATGGAGAAGTCATATTCAGATATATGTTTCTTATATGATATGTGAAATGAAGAGTCTTGACACAGGAATAATTCAGAAATCTGCATGGCATTCATCTGGGTGGGTAAGTACTCAAATATTGTCCAAAACTAAGAACAGAATTAATAACTCCCATCTATGGATGATTCTTGTAAAGATAATAATATTGGCTATTAAAATGCAATTCAAGTATTTATAAACAAGAAACTCAACATATTTCTCCCTTCTAGGTGTGTACCATTTCACCTGTGACTGCCTCTGCTATTTCTCAACATTTTGCTTTCCCCAACAAATAATTTCATAAGTTGGTGAATAAACTATAGTTCTGCAATGATCCTGGTTCTCACTGATATGAATTTAATATATATATATATATAAATATGTATACATATATGTTTATGTATGTGTATGTTATATATCCATATCTATAGATAGATATCTATATCTTAAAACCCTTACTTTTGTCTTAGATAGTAAGTATCTTGATAGTAAGTATCAGTGCCAAGGCAGAAGAGTGCTAAAGGGATAGGCAGTTGGGGTTAAGTGACTTGCCCACGGTCAGACAGTTAGGAAGTGTCAGATTTGAACCCAGGACCTACTATCTCCAGACCTGGTTTCTATCCTGTGAGCCACCAAGCTGCCCCCAACAGACCTCTTCTTATATATTAATGGTTTTTAAATGAATACAATAAAATACATAGGACTATAAAGAAAATCAAATACACTAAAATATTATTATTAAGATATTAAAAGAAAATAAAACAAATCCATAAGCCTCTGGTTAAGGATCCCTGGTAGAGGATAGAGAAGTAGCCTTGAAGATAGAATGACTAGAGTTAAAGATTTGCCTTTCCCTTATACTGACTTATACTGACTGTCAAATTCTAACCAAGTCATTCAAGTTCTTAGGTTAAATTTAACTTCTAGGCTACAGCTCTCAAACTTTTTTGACTTCAGACCACTTTACACACTTAAAAGTTACTAGTATAGTCACTGGGCTAAATCTTGGGGGTACAAAGAAAGGTAAAAGCAACCCTTGCTCTCAAAACATATCTTAATAGGGGAAATAATATGTATACATATAATATGTATATACAAGATACTTATTCGAGAGATAAGAATCTTAGATGGAAAGGCACTAGCAAATGTGAGGCTCAAGAAAGACCTTCAGTAGAAGGTGTCATAGGAACTCAGTCTTGAAGGATGCTGAGGAAACAAAAAAGCCAAGAGGAAAAGGGCAGGGTATTGTGGATGGTGGACCAGTGGATATGGAATATTGTGTTCAAGGAACTACAAATAAGTCACTATTGCTAAATCTTAGAATGCATAGAGGAGGTATAAAAAGAATGGAATGATAGGAAGGGACTTGATTTTGAAGAATATTAAAAAAAGAATCAAAGAATATCAAAGAAAAGATGTTATGGTTGATCCTGAAGGAAAATGGAAGGGAGTTTCCTCTTTCAACTAATTATTTTTGCTAAGTAGTTGCTGAACTCTGGTGTACTGCAGGAGGTCTTTATTTGATAAATTTGGTGCCCTGGAGAAAAGTTCTAGTTGCCTCATCCTAGTTATGACACTGATGAGTTCAGAAAAAATGATGTAAGATTTACAAAGGAGCAATCAGATAGCCACTTAAGCCCAGAGGGCCCAAATGAAGATTTCTGGCTTTTAGGGGTTGTGGGAGATGGAGGAATTAAAAATAACTTTGCACTACTACCCCAGGGGATCCAATATTTTTCCCCTCAAAGGCATCTACCGGGACCATGGATTTTTTCCTGTCTGATTTGTGGCATGTTCCTTCCCTGTGGTATTTGCTGCAATGTTGTATATGCACAGTCAGTTTCTGGAAGTACAAAAGCTTCTTTACAATGTGCACAGACTTTATGGGATATGGGAAGGTAATCACAAGGCCAGACTGATTAATCATCTTAAGGTAGCTCAGTTAAATTGAAGATTCACATTTATCTCCAGCTCTAACTCCTTGATTAGTCTTGCTGACGTTCTCTCTTCCTCTTAATAGTTCTTCTAGTCACTTGGAAAGTTGTTCTTTTTGTCTGGCCTTCAAGTCTAGTCCTTGATCCAAGGTCAAAACTGCTCTTTTTACAGCTGTCCAAACCCTAGCTCAATAGCTAGGTAGCTAGGTGGCCCAGTGAAGAGTCTTGGACCTGTACTCAGGAAGACTCAGCTTCCTGAGTTCAAATCCAGCCTCAGACATTTATTAGCTAAGCTATATGACCTTGGACTAGTCACTTAATACTGCTTACCTCATTTATAAAATGAGCTGGAGAAGGAAATGGAAAACCAATCCAGTATGTTTGTAAGGGAAATTCCAAATGGGGTCAAGGACAATTGGGCACAATTGTAAAATGACTTAACAACAACAAACCTAGCTTAGTAGATTTATTTCCTCTGGATTCTACCAATAGCCAGATGGTCCAGTGGATAAGTGTTGGATCTAGAGTTAGAAAGAGCTATATGACCCCGACCAAGGCACTTAACTTCTATCTACCTCAGTTTCCTTAATAGTAAAATGGGAATAACAATAATAGTGCCTAGCTCCCAGGATTGTTATGAGAATTAAATGGAGAATATCTTTATAAGCACTAAGCATAATACCTTGCATATAGTAAACCCTTAATAAATGCTTATTTTCTCCTTTCCAACATAATTTCTATTTCCTTTTATAGGGAATATATCTCTGAGATATTTCCATTTTTAACCTTTCATGCTCTATGCTTGAGTAGGTATCAGAGCACATGGGTTCAAATTCAACTTCTGCCACTTCCTTCCTCTTGTTATCTCAAGCAAATCACTTAAATTTCTGGGTTTCAACATGGCATCATAGCTAGAGACTGGATTTAGAGTTTGGAAGGCCAGAGTTCAAATACCTCCTTTAACATTTAGTGACTCAGTGACCCCAATTGAAACATAAATTCCACTCAGTGTCTCCAAGTATACTTTTTAAGTTTGTAAGTTGGAGAGGAGACATTGATTTGATCTGCATTGAAAGATGGAATCTCCTTACTGTCAGGTCCCTTATCCCAGTGAAATCATAGGTCTGATCTTGGAGAAAAAAAGTTGAGTGAATTGGACTAGAGTAGAGGACAGTCCTTTCCAGCCCTAAAACTGTAATCTTATGATCCCTCCATACCCTTATCTTGTATTCTGCTGGCACAGAATTGCCTTGATAATAAGATGAATCATCAGAAGAGAATCCTATGTATAATATTTCTATCTGAAGGCAAAAAATGAATTAGCACTGGGAGTCCAAAGTAAAACATGGGGTTCCCAAGCACTCTGAGATTATTTTAATCAGCCTCTTGGTTTTTCACAGTATTTCTTGCCAGAGGTTTTCACATCAGAGTTCATTTCACAAACCCAGTATTTTTAGATGGGTGCAGAACCCTTTGTCTCTTCCAAGTTTCAAAATCATTTGTTGCCAAAATGGCCTTTGAAAGATAAAATGGAATCAAGATCATATCTCTTAAGCCACAGGCAGCTTTGGTTGTGAGCTAGTAATTAACAAAATAAGTTTCTGCTAGAAAAAATAGAACATAAGTTCCTGAAGGGCAGGGACCTTTTTTGTCTTTTGCTTTCTATACCCCCCTGTGTGTCATACAATGCCTCTCAGAGTGTATGAAGTATTCAAGAAAGACTAGTACTTCTGGCTTGAGGGGTTGCTGAACCCTTTTCTGGGTTCCTTTCCTCTTTTAGTGCCTACCTGACACCCAGTGATCACCTTCATCTCCAAGAAGCTGTAGCATGCACAGCAGTGGCACCCCAGTAAACAATCTTGGCAGGTGGACTAAGCCAAGTTAAGGGTAACTGATAGACTTCCAAACCATTGGTGAGGAAGGTGGGTTATTTACCCCAGGCAGGTGAAGGCTTTCCTCCAACAGTACGGGTAGATGAGAACAATTTGTTCCAATGGCTATGAAGGTGGTGGAAGTGTGTGCTATGAAGTGCTTAGAGACTAGTTAGACATTGAGGAAGCAGCATCTCAAGCCATCACCATCATCTTGTCTTGCCACCAGACTTGGATGACTGTGGAAGAGAGAGTGAGACTGATATGCAACTTTTCCTAGCTTAAATCCAATTTGTGTTGGAGTCAAAAGACATCACCCAGTAGTGGGATTTTGGTCTTCTTCAAGCACAGAGGACAACAACTACAATGCCTTGTATATAGTAGGTGCTGATTGAATGCTTATTGTTTGAGTAATGACTTCTCAATAATCATTGATTCTAAAAGAGCACTATTGAACTAGAGAAGGAAAAAATGGTTTCACCAAGAAAATAAAAGATGAAGAACAATTTATAGATATTCCTGTAAGTGACCATCTGGTTGATGTGATCAGGAATGGAGGATAACATTTCTGCAGCTCTCCACTATGCATCACAGGGAGTAATTTCCCTCTGAGTGGGCTTTTGTGATTGTACCCTTTGGAATAATCTCGGAATGAACACTAGAAGTCATCTAGTCCAACTCTCTCACATTTATAAAAAAGAAACAGAGACCCATGGAGATTAAATGATTTACTCAATATCATTTGGATAGGAAATGTCAGAGGCAGAAGTGGAACTCAGACCCTCTGATTCAGGAGCCATGAGTCTGTCTCTCCATTATACCATGAAGATTCATTTGCTTAGTGATGAGAGTAATTGAAGAGTAGAAGCAATGGTAAATTGACTAATCTGGATTTCAAAGTAACTTGCCACGTGAGAGTCATAAAGTCTCTAAATATGAGAGCTATCATTTATAATTGGCTCCAGTAACACAGTCTGGGTAAACAACACTGTTGGTTAACTAACCTGGTTCAACATTTAAAGCGGGGTCAGGAGACCTAGGGTTTTGTGTCATAATAGACAAATCACTTCACCTTAGAATCATATTTTCCTCTTCTGTATTATGTAGAAGTTCTAAAACATAGAACTGCCAGGAGAAAAAGATTGGCATATAATGAGGTGGTATATTCATTTATTATTATTTTTAAAGTTATTAAGCTGCTTTTCCTCTGTGGATAGTTCTCTCTCCCTCTAACTCTTTTGTTAAACCTCTACTGCTCCTCCTTGCTTTCTCTTTCTTTTCCTCTGAGAGGAGCTCTCTTTCCTCCATGTTATATTTGGGTAGCTAGGTGGTACATTGGATAGAGCACCAAGCCTGAAGTCAGAAAGACTCATTTTCCTGAGCTTAAATCTGGCCTCAGACACTTACTAGCTGAATGACCCAGGCCAAGTCACTTAACTCTGTTTACCTCAGTTTCTTTATCTATAAAATGAACTGGAAAAGGAAATGGCAAACCACTCCAATATCTTTGACAAGAAAATCCCAAATGGAGTCAGGAAGAGCTGGACACAACTGAAATGACCGAATAATAACAATAATAAATGTTATGTTTCTAATAAAATATTTAATTTTAAAAAAGCAAGGTAAAAGTTTTATCTATTATTAAAAAAACAAATTATGTTTCTTTTTATTGGTTCAAGAGATCAACTGATTATTTTCTTCTTTATTTACCCCTGGCCCACTAGGAAAAAAAAGAACCCTTTTCTGCTTTAGGCTACAAACACTGACTCTGCCCCCTCCCTTCCCTATAATCTGTTCATGTTTTGCTTTTCTAGAATAGTTGAAGTTATTTATTAGGAAATATATTAAACATCCAGACATGATAGCTGGTCATGTATCTAGCATTCAGTGATAGAATTATTAGGGATCCCCAAAGGATTTAATCTTTCTCAAAAATAACTTTCATCACCTCCAAGATCCTTCCTTGCTCTTGGAAGCAGGACATACCCATTTTATCCATTCACACCAAGGAGAAGGTTCACTGCCTTGAGGAAGTCTGCCCACTGATCTATGGTTTCTAGTCATCCCTAAGCTGTGCTCCTAGATAGATCTGCCCTCATCTGTTCTGGATCTCACAACTCTCAGTCTCCTAATCCATTTCATTACTCACTGGCTTAATCATACCCAGTTTGGATCCCAACCCTGACTCTCACTGAACATTGATTGATAGTCTGGGATCCTCTATCCTCTCTCAACCATGTCTTTTATCTTGTGGCCCTTTAATTCTTTTCAACTTCTGAACTCCGGTACAATACTGTCTTGGATTCTAGAAAATCAAAGTCAAGAGAGGAAGGTCATGGCCTAGGATTTAGATTTAATAGAACTCTCAGATTTAGTAGGTAAAGAACGACCATCAATAGTCATCTTGTAATAGGGTAGTGGAGGGAATGTTGAGCTTGGAGTCAGGAAGACCTGAGTTCAATTTCTTTCTTAGATATTTCCTAGCTATACAACTCTGGGCAAGTCACTCTCTCAGCCTCAGTTTCCTCATCAGTAAAATGAGGATAATAATTTTGCCTACCTCCTTGAGTTGTTTTGAGAATTAAATGAAATCTCATATGTATAGTACACTCTGTGAACCTTAGAGCACCAAGTATGAATACTTATTATTACTATTATTTAGCTGTGAGATAAAAGGTTTGAAATGTAATTACACAAAAACTGAAATTGCCATCCATGATTATTCCATGTGCAGAAGAAAAAAAGTAAAAGAATTGCTTGAATCTCAGAAATATTTGAATTTTTATGGTACCTTATTTTATTTTCATATATTGTTGTTCAACAACAATAAAACCAAAATTATAACTAAAAGCTTAATCATGGAGGCTTCTTGAAGAGCTCATCTGATGTCTTATACATTGACCTGATCCCTTAGGCTTTGGTTTTGCCTTCAGGAATCATGGTAACCATATGAACCCTTTCCATTCTTAATTAAATTCTGCGAGATTCTAAAGTGATCTCTTGGTTTTTAATTCTTATATCATCTCGGCTAACTCTTTCTGTTCTTCCTGTCAGATCTTATACCCTGCAGTGATGGGACCAAGTTAATTAGGAGAGATTAATGAGACCTGAAGGAAAAGAACCCTTCAGGTGAAGAAGGGAGTGTTTTCAGGTTATGATTTGAGCAGCTGACACATGAAGGCCATGCCAGGTCAAGCTAAATTTCAACTGATAAACAAATCCAAATTGTTAGGAAGGACTTTTTAACCAGCATTTATGTTGTTGTTCAGTCATGTCTGACTCTTGGTGACCGCACTCACAGTTTTCTTGCTGAAGATACTAAAATAGTTTACTATTTCCTTCTCCAGCTTGTTTTACAGATGAAGAAATTGAGGCAAACAAGACCAAGAAACTTGCCCAGGGTTGCATAGCTAGTAACTATCTGAGGCCAGATTTGGCCTCAGAAAGATGAGCCTTCCTGTCCCCAGGTCTGGCACTCTATTCACTGTACCATCTGGATATTTATGATTCCAAATAGTCTCAGCCATTTGCAAAGTCCAGCTAATGACTTCTTCGAGGAAGGGGGTTAGTGCCATTTTAATTTGACAGAAGAAGAAACTGAGATTCTGAAACTTGAATTGACTTACCCGAGGTTATTCTGCTGGCAAATTAATGCAGCGAGCATTCAAACCCAAGTCCCTGGATTCTAATTCTAGAAGTCCTTCTACAATACCATGATTCCAATAAGCAGTAATTAATCTAGTGAATAAAAAATGGCAAGAACTGTACTTCATTTAGTTTATAGAATTTATTAGGCTACTCACAGAGGACACTGTATCACAGATGTCACTGAGAAATCAAAGAAGAAAAAGATAATCATTGGGAAGACTTAGAACAGAACAAAAACTCTGCTGCTGTGTGACACAACAGTCATGTGAGAATTTAGCATGTTGTCCAAGCAGATTCTCATCCGTGGCCTTTAGAAGTCCTTAGTTTATATATTTCACTTGATGTTTGAGATCTAGAGAATTTTCTAAGAACAAAGAATTTGGTCAGTCAAAAAAAATAGGCATGAATGAGGATGATAGCTTGACACAAAATACAAATTTCACAAATGATTAGTAGCCCAACGTCAATTCTCTAAGAAGCAAATTTGAGATGTCTTGTCCTCGGCACACCAAGGGGCAGCATCTGGATTCTTAGCAGGTGGGTTCACAGCAAGTGGGCTCACAGCAGGTAGGCTGGCAGCAGTAGCAGCAGCAGGCTGGACGGCAGCAAGACTGGCCACAGTAGGATGGGCGGCAGCAAGAGGCCTGGGCGTGGTGGAGCTGGCAGCAAGATGGGGGAGTGCAGCTGACCACGCAGCAAGGTGGCAGGCAAGTGCCCTCCACCCTGCAGTCTGGGCGGCACCACCTGGTGCGGCAGCTCACTCCACAGCACTCAGGTTGATAACACCTGGTCCTGCAGGTGGTCTCACAGTTGGGCCCACAGCAGGCTCCAGAGCCACCTTGTTGGCAGCAGCCGGTCCCACATCCTCCCTGTTGGCAGCAGCCGGTTCCACAGCTCTCCTGGCAGCAGCTAGATCCACAGTTCCCTCCAGTAGAGCAGCTGGGGAAGCCACAGAAGCTGGTGGAGCAGGTGTTGCAGCAGGACATGGTGTTGGGAGCTGGACTTTGAGTTTAACTGCAAAGAGAAGTTATTGAAGTTTTGTTCTTACCTTCCTTGCTACCCCTTTTATATATTCTATGGCTCGCGACTGTTTACACAAGACAGAAAAGCTCTTCCTTATTTTTATGCCAATCGACTTCTTTCTAACCTTCTGATTGGCCCATCACTGAGACACTCATGAAACAACGTGAGCAGTAATTCCAAAATAACTCTGTTTTTATGGTTCCATTAGAACTCATCATATCAATTCTTTGTCCCTTAGAACACTTCTGTGGTTTTTCAAGATCAAAGAGTCCTGGAATTTTAGTCCAAGCCTACACCCTTATTTTCCATCTCTAGGGATGCCATGTGATCATCTGCTGGGGCCTCTCAAGGCTTAATCCAAATTGTTCTCTCATTCATAACTACCATTTTCCCCTCTTGGATGAGTAAGCCAAATTCAGCTGGATTCATAAAGTTCTTTGCTTGGTTGATTCTGAGGTAGGTAACTTCCTATTCCAATGGCAAGTTAGCACAATATTCAAATTAAACAATCATTTATAAAGAGTCTACTATATTTAAGGTACTGTCTTTGGTGCTAGGGATAAAGAGAAAAAAGAAACAAGATCTTTTTTTTGGATTTGTTCTACCTGAATTCTATATAGATGTTAAAATAAAGATCCTTAATTTGGTTGGCAATGTTGAGGAAAAAAAAAACCCTTCAAAGAGCTTATATTCTACTGGAGAATCAATAGAATGTGACTTTTGTATTCTTATTGATTGGTTCTAAATATACAAAAACATATGTTCATTTTAGGGAAAAGGATCTCCCCTTATAGACTGAGTAAAAGCTATTACTCATAATAGCTGCCCCCATCTTATGTATGAGTATGTGATTTTGAAATTGTAGTACTTAACATTCTTTGTTATTTATATAGTGCCTGTGGGAACTCTAGCTGACAGGACAGTCCCCTTTACCCCCTAGTGGACAGCTCTCTAGGTTCAATGTAGTCTATGGGTGTCACTTCTTATTTATTTATTTAGCTATTTATTCATCCATTTATTTATTTATTTTGTTTGAGAAATTTCATTATATTATATTATTTTTAAATATAAATTTATTTTAAAAATATTTTCCATGGTTACGTGATTCATCTTTTTTCCTTCCCGTCTTCCTTCCTTCCTGCAGGAGAAGAGCAAATCCACTGGGTTATACATATATTATCAATCAAATTCTATTTCTATATTATTCATTTTTGTAATAATTTTTAAAACCAAAATCCCAAGTCAAATACCCACATAAACAAGTGACAAATCATGTTTTTCTACTGGATCTCTACTCCCACAGTTCTTTCTCTAGATGTGGATAGCATTCTTTGTCATAAGTCCCTTGGGATTGTCCTGAAAAAATATGGAAAGTTTCATGAATTTGTATGTCATCCTTGTGCAGGGGCCATGTTAACATTCCCTGTGTCATTCCAATTTTAGTATATATGCTGCTGAAGCTGCCGAACTGTGGATCCAACTTCTAAAACCATAGCTTCTTAGTGCTACTGGTGCATTTTTCTTGAAAAGTCAGTCAGAGGACTCAACTAGAACAAAACAAAAAGTATATATTGAAATGGAATTAGAAGGAAAGTAACAACAAAACATTCCCCCATAAACCTAGGGTATGCTCTCCCCAGAGACATATAGCACTAGCGGAGAACATGGATTCATGTAGGGGACACATATGGAGAAGCACCTATTTAGAGAACATGAGTGGCCACAGTGCTCATTACTGTTGCTGTTGAGTCATTTTCAGTCATGTTCAATGCTTTGTGACCCTATTCAGGGTTATCTTGGTAGAGATACTAAAATGGTTTGCCATTTCCTTCTCTGGCTCAATTTAGAGATGAGGAAACTGAGGCAAAAGTCTTAAGTGACTTTTTCAATGTCACACATGTACGTGTCTGAGGCTGGTATTGAGTTTGGGAAGATTAGTCTTCCTAACTCTAGGCCTGGCACTTAATCCATGGTGCACACGTAGATGTGTAACTCAAGTCTTGGTTGCTACAGTGCTGCTGATGCATTCTAATAATATTATAGTATTTATCTGTTCCCCCAGGGTCTTCTCTCTCTTCTAGTCTCTAGAAGATACTGATATACTTTAATGTCCTTTGAACCATTTTCTGGACTTATAGTCAACATTAGATACTGTTACAGTGACAGAATGCTCAAGTTTTCATGAAATACTGACCCAACTTTTGATGATAATAATGAATATAAAACTTTCTTCTTTCTTTCTTTCTTTCTTTCTTTCTTTCTTTCTTTCTTTCTTTCTTTCTTTCTTTCTTTCTTTCTTTCTTTCTTTCTTTCTTTCTTTCTTTCTTTCTTTCTTTCTTTCTTTCTTTCTTTCTTTCTTTCTTTCTTTCTTTCTTTCTTTCTTTCTTTCCTTCTTTCCTTCTTTCCTTCTTTCCTTCTTTCCTTCTTTCCTTCTTTCCTTCTTTCCTTCTTTCCTTCTTTCCTTCTTTCCTTCTTTCCTTCTTTCCTTCTTTCCTTCCTTCCTTCTTTCCTTCCTTCCTTCCTTCCTTCCTTCCTTCCTTCCTTCCTTCCTTCCTTCCTTCCTTCCTTCCTTCCTTCCTTCCTTCCTTCCTTCCTTCTTTCTTCTTTCTTTCTTTCTTTCTTTCTTTCTTTCTTTCTTTCTTTCTTTCTTTCTTTCTTTCTTTCTTTCTTTCTTTCTTTCTTTCTTTCTTTCTTTCTTTCTTTCTTTCTTTCTTTCTTTCTTTCTTTCTTTCTTTCTTTCTTTCTTTCTTTCTTTCTTTCTTTCTTTCTTTCCTCTCTCCCTCCCTCCCTCTCTTCCTCCCTCCCTCCCTCCCTCCTTTCCTCCCTTCCTCCCTCCCTCCCTCCCTCCTTTCCTCCCTTCCTCCCTTCCTCCCTTCCTCCCTTCCTTCCTTCCTTCCTTCCTTCCTTCCTTCCTTCCTTCCTTCCTTCCTTCCTTCCTTCCTTCCTTCCTTCCTTCCTTCCTTCCTTTCTTCCTTCCTTCCTTCCTTTCTTCCACTTTCTTTCTCTTGCTCTCTCACTCTCTTTCTTTCCTTTTCTTTTTTTAAATCCTTACCCTCTATCTTAACATTGATATTAAGTATTGATTCCAAGGCAGAAGAATGGTAAGAGCTAGGCAACTGAGGTTAAGTGACTTGCCCAGGGTCTCATAGCTAGGATGTGTATGAGGCCTTGTTTGAACCCAAGACCTATCGACTCCAGGCCTGTCTCTCTATCCATTAAGCCATATATCTGCCCTTCCCTATTTTTTTTTCTTTAAGAATCTTGGTCATTAAGACCGCTCATCTCTCTAGCAGTAGATTTTATGACCGTATGCCAAGGTTGTAAGAACAAAAGCCTAGGTTGCTTCTCAGAAAACTATTGTCTATATAGTTTTAATCTTTTCTTTAGACTCTTCTTCTTAATTTATAAGTTTGCGACTCTATCTCTCTCTTTTTCTCTGTATGTTCTTCTGTCTCTGTCTGTCTTTGTTGATTTGTCTTTATCTCTCTCAGAGACCTCAACTTTAACTTATGTTGATCATTCCATATGCTTAATATTTAACTTTTGATGATTAGAATATAAACCAGATAATGGTTATTTGCTCAACAACCATCAAACAGCTCTGGGATATGGATTCTTCAGTTTTCATATCCTAGGTCTTTTTCATTCTACTTTATAAATGAAAAGAATTTTTAAAACGATCTTAGTCCAGGGGGAAGAGTCCTAACCTTGTCTATCATCTAGAATCTCTAGCTGTTTTTTTGTAGATGCAGCTGGCCCAAAGCTTTGGAGTAGTTCCTTACAAGAAATACTGCATAATGGAGAAGTTCTAGATTCTTTTCTTCTGGATCAGAGCAGTGCTTTTTCAACTACTATGTTAAGGCTAAATAAATAATAATAAAAATTATAGTTGATACTTCAACATCATTATAAAGTTTGTAAAGCCAAATACATATTTTGTTTCCTTCTAGCCTCATTACCACCTTGGAATTTTGAACTACAGGTATTTGAACTCTTGTCTCCTGTCTATAGGCCTAGCACTCTTTCTAGCTAAATTAGAATGCAATGCCATCTACTTTGCTGCTCTACCAAGTACATAATACTATACAGAAATGAATGGAGCCACCAACTAAATTGTTATTGGCATTAAGCTTTTTCAAATTACGCAGAAAGTGCCATTTTATGATGCTCAGCACAATGACATGGCCATCACGGGCATTCAATAGTTTTTGTTGATTGATATGTAGAAAGGTAAATAATATACATTATCTCTTGTCCATCTCTATCTTAAGGACAAGCTCTCTCCAAAACATGGCCATATCAAAACTATGGCCAGACAAAGGTCTACAACTGATTTCTAACTAGGCATCCTATAGGCAATCCAAACTCAATATTTCCAAAACAGAACTCATCATCTTTCCTGCCCCCAAATCCTCTTGCCTTCTGCCTTCTGCATTTTCATCTTACCACCATCTATCTTGGATTCAAACCATGACTATCATATTTGACTCTTCATCCTCATTCTCCCCACATATATAACCAATTGCCAAACCTATTTGTTTTATTCTCCACAGCATCTCTCACAGAAGCCTCCTTCTCACATAGCCATCACTAGCATTAGATCTTCAGTGCCTCTATCTTGAATAAGCTCTAGGACTGGACAGTGAGCTTTATGATCCCAGGACTGAAGGAGAAGTCTGGACTGTTGTAATTCCCTTGCATTTCTCTCTCTCAATCCCCACCCCACTCCATATCCATCCTCCATATTGCTGCCTCTCAATTCTTGAAAATTATACCTCTTTTAATGTTGCCTTAGATTTCACTAGCTTTTTTGGTTGCTTCATCAATGCCATTCATATATTGAGCTTGCAAGCTACTAAACCCCCTAGTTCTATTTTTCAGTTGAATTGCTATCTGTCCCTATCTCCTTCATCTTATCCTTGAGAAGTTGACTTTTTGGACTCATTATGATTTTGCATTTATCTTTGGTTGTAGGGTAAAAGAATGAAAAGGATACATGATTTAAATTAGGTCTGAATCCCAGCTCTATTTTTTTTGACATGTGTGGTCATGTCAGTCAACATCTCTAGACTTTAATTTCCTTATCTGTAGAATGATATAATTATATCAAATGATATCTAAGGTACCATCCTAAATAAATATTAATTCTAAATATATTATTCTATGATTTCTAGTTAATTCTTTCTTCTTAGATTCAGATTAAATTAAAATTAAAGTTCTATCTAGCCTGTCAAGATATCTATTACAGCATAAACATCTTAACATATTAAAACATAATAAAAACACAAACCTGTTATGTGCTGAGCAACTAGGCAGTGCAGTGGATGGAGTGCCAAGCCTAGAGTCAGTGTAAAAGGGAATTCTTTGTTCTCTTTTGAAAGGGAATCCTTTATTCTCTTTTCCTAGTTGGAGCTAACACTTTGGTTAACAATAACTTAAGTACCTCACTAGATTGTGAAGACAAAATTAACTCTCCTTTGTCTACCTTTTGATTGAATCAACACAAACTTGAACTAGGTGGAGGAGCTCACAAACCACTTAGTGAATTCACACCCTCCTTTAGTGCTAGGTGAGAAACCAGCAAGATACTTAGAAGAGCTCCACCCCTTTTTAAAAACCCTGTGAAGAGGGGCAGAGACAAGGAGTCACCATAAGAGCAAGCCCTGAACTCAGTCTGGGGAGATGGTCTTGGAAAAGATTGTCTGAAGAGATTGTTTTCTGGAGATAGCCTTCTAACTGGGGAGAGTCTTTGAGGGCTTGGAACTCTGCTTCAATTTAGACTCTGACTCCTGGGCTATTTTGTTGGGTGAGTGAAAGGCTAACTATTTTCCTAGTTTCCTAAGAGACTAGCTTCCATTTTGGAGGAGGCCACATGGTTACTCACCACCAGCCTTCCTGGTTGAAAGCTTTAGGTTGCTATTCTCCTCACATTTCTCTTCTTTATAATTTCTGCTCTATTTGTAAATATTTGTGAATAAATTTCTGACTCAAAATATAATATTGGTGACCAAATAATTTCATAAAATTATTATCCAATCATTAAATTTAACCCTTACATCAAGAAGACTCATCTTCCTGAGTTCAATTCTAGCCTCAGATACTTACTAGCTGCTTGACTCTAGACAAGTCACTTAACCTTGTTTTCCTCAGTTTCCTTATCTGTTGAATAAGCCAGAAAAGGAAATAGAAAATTACTCTAGTATCTTTGTCAAGAAAACTCCAAATGGGGTCATGAATAATTGGACATGACTGAAATGACTGAGAAACAACAATGTAATAGATGCCAAGTCCTTTATCAATCAATCAATAAACCAATCCATAAACATTCATTAAGTTCCTGCTCTGTGGGAGGTAGTATACTAAGAATTGAAGATACAAAAAGAGGTAAAAGACTCCCTGTCCTCAAAGGAGTTTACAATCTACTGGGGGATACAACATGCAAATATACAGCATAAACAGGAAATAATTAACTAAGGGAAGGACTGGAATTAAGAGGGATTGGGAAGACTTCCTATAGATGGTGGGATTTTAGTTGGGACTTAAACAAAGCCAGGAAGAGCTTTATGGTTAGAGCAGAGGAAGAAGAGAGTTCCAGTCATTGGAGTCAGAGAGAAAAAGCTCAGAGCAAAGAGGTGGAGTGTTTTAACTGTGGAACAGCCATGAGGCTAGTGACCCTGGATCACACAGTATATGCCAGTTAGTAAGGGGTAAAAAGAATGGAAAAGCTGGAGGGAACTAGTTCATGAAAGGCTTTGAATGCCATACAGAGCATTTTATATTTGCTCCTGGAGGCAATAGGAAGCCACTGGGGTTTATTTAGTAAGAGAGTGAGATGACTGGGTTTCTATTATAGGAAAATAACTTCAGTGGCTGAATTTGGAGCATGAATAAGAATGGAGAGAGACTTGATGCCTCTGCCCCCTCTCCCCCACTCCCTTCCCAAAAAAGCTATTGCAATAATCAAAGCTTGAGGTGATGAAAGCCTACACTAGATTGGTGGCAATGTTACAACCACCATGAAAGATAGGAGCTATTATTACCCCCATTTTACATTTGAGGAAACTGAGGCAGAAGGCTATTAAATGGCTTGCTCAGGTCTCACAAGCAATAAGTATTTGAGGAAAGATTTGAGGCAATCTTTCTGGCTCCAGGTCTGGCGCTAATCATTGCTCCACCTGGCTGCCTAGAGACCATCAAGTCTAACCCTTCATTTTACAGGTGAAGAAACTCAGGCACAAGTTAAGTGATTTGCTCAGTGATATAGCTAATAACTGTCTAAGGTAGGATTCAAACTCAGAATTTCTGACTCCAAATTCTGTTCTCTATCCACTGTGGCACCCAGCAACATGAACTCCAAATAGACATTAGATTTAAAAAGATAAAACAAAGACCACATTCATGCTTTCTTTGCAGGCTGACTGAATTTATTTGAAACTAACAGAGGATACTCAAGAATAAATAAAATAGGAGAAAAATTAA
This sequence comes from Monodelphis domestica, assembly GCF_027887165.1. Classification (NCBI taxonomy): domain Eukaryota; kingdom Metazoa; phylum Chordata; class Mammalia; order Didelphimorphia; family Didelphidae; genus Monodelphis; species Monodelphis domestica. The sequence goes on along the minus strand of NC_077228.1, from coordinate 196,325,925 downwards.
GGCAATAGAAAGAATGGTTCAAATAAAGAGCAGCTAGACAACATTTTGTGCCATGTTTTAGTGCTTCCTGAAGATCAAGGTGTTGTGGAGAAATGCATTCTCAGTTTACGAACTGTATAAGACAATGGAAGTCCTAGTTTGAGGGCATCTGAATTTTTAAAAATATATCTTCAAAACAGGAAGACCAAGGCACATCATTCACTGCTTTGCAGGAAACACTTTCTTCATAATCCAGTGTGAGACTATAGATAGTTCATTCAACTCATAATCAATTTCTTCTTTGTAAACTATAGATCCTGGTCCTTAGCAGGTAGGCTGGCAGCAATAACAGCAGCAGGCTGGACGGCAGCAAGACTGGCCACAGTAGGATGGGCGGCAGCAAGAGGCCTGGGCATGGTGGAGCTGGCAGCAAGATGGAGGGATACAACTGACCACGCAGCAGGGTGGCAGGCAAGTACCCTCCACCCTGCAGTCTGGGCGGCACCACCTGGTGCGGCAGCTCACTCCACAGCACTCAGGTTGGTAACACCTGGTCCTGCAGGTGGTCTCACAGTTGGGCCCACAGCAGCTTCCAGAGCCGAACCCAGAGCCAAATCCATAACCAGTTCCATAGCCAAACCCACAACCTCCCTGTTGGCAGCAGCCAGTTCCACAGCTCTCCTGGCAGCAGCTAGATCCACAGTTCCCTCCAGTAGAGCAGCTGGGGAAACCACAGAAGCTGGTGGAGCAGGTGTTACAGCAGGACATGGTGGCTGGAGGTCAGTTTCTTGTCTTCTAGTAAAGAGAAGTTTTTGAAATGTGACTGTCCTCTGTCCCATCAGCCCTTTTTATACCTCCACCAGCTGCATTTATCAAATATTTAGCATTTTTTCCTTGTTGCCAACTACATGGTGAATCTCTGATTGGCTAATACCAAGTTATTATGAAAGGTATAAACAGTATTTTTAAAAATCATTTTGACTTAATTAAGTCTAATTAAATCTGTTCTTTGCTCTGCAGAATAAGTTTGAGGTTTTTCCATCCATTGAGTCCTGTCATTAAAAGGCCAATTTCAACACTTTTTTGCATAGGTGAAGAATAGCCCTTGATGGGCTGACTGGATCACTATATTCAGGTTGGAATGATAGGCTTTTCTTTTCTCCTTCCCCTCCTCTTGGCCCCCAGTGGTGGCTCACATTGTTGTAGTTGACTAAGAGTTTGGGATCCTTTCTGTGGACTCAGATTGGCAAGTTGTCTATGACTTACAGTTTTAAGAGAGTTGTCTGGGAGAGCTCAGAAGTGAATGATTTAACAATGGTCACACAGCTGGTATGTGTTAGTGAATAGCTCTAACTCCTGGAGTCGTTGTGAGTCAGTCAATTAATATTTACTAAGGACTTACTGTATTCCAGGTACTGTGCTTAGCAAGGTACAGAATGGACCCTATGATCAAGGAGCTCACAGCTTAAGAAAGGAGACAACATATAAACAAGACACACACACACACACACACACACACACACACACACACACGATTACTAGGATTTGTCTCTTCTTTTTCATGGTGATGCAGGAACTTTTTTCCAGCCTGTTCTGTTGGATGCATCCCTGTTACCTTGCCTAGTTCTGTTCCAGAGTTCTATGACCACAGTATTTCCCCTCTGCCCAAGGAGCCTACATATCCTTGGGGCTCAACTCTCTCTGTATCTCTCACTTGACCTCTGTACCTCTATTGATCCTGTATGATACAGCCACCCATACATCTACCCAAGTGAAATCATTACTAGGCAAAATATAAACCCAATATGAGCTTTCTATCTTCTACTCAATACCACTTGTCCTTGTTATTATTATTATTATTATTAAAGTTGATTTATTTAATTAACTAATTTAGAATATTTTTCCATGGTTACAAGATTCATGCTCTTTCCATCCCTCCTCTCACCCCCCCCCCCCCCCCACCTCCTGGAGCCAATGAGCAATTTAACTGGTTTTTTCATGTATCATTGATCAAGACTTTTTCCATATTATTAATATTTGCGAAAGAGTGATCATTTAGAGTCTACATCTCCAATAATATCCCCATCAACCCATGTGATCAGGCAATTGTTTTTCTTCTTTGTTTCTACTCCCACAGTTCTTTCTCTGGATGTGGATAGCATTCTTTCTCCTAAGTCCCTCAAAATTGTCCTGGATCATTGCATTGCTTCTAGTAGAGAAGTCCATTACATTTGATTGTTGAACATTGTATCTGTCTCTGAGTACAATGTTCTCCTGGTTCTGCTCCTTTCACTCTGTATCACTTCCTGGAGGTCATTCCAGTTCACATGGAATTCCTTCAGTTCATTATTCCTTTGAGCATAATAGTATTCCATCACCAATATATGCCATAATGTTTTCAGCCATTCCCCAATTGAAGGGCATCCTCTCATTTTCCAATTTTTTTGCTACCACAAAGAGCACGGCTAGAAATATTTTTGTACATATATTTTTTCACTATTATCTCTTTGGGGTACAAACTCAACAGTAATATGGCTAGATCAAAGGACAGGCAGTCTTTTAAAGTCTTTTGGGCATGGTTCCAAATTGTCCTCCAGAATGGCTGGATCAATTCACAACTCCAACAGTAATGTATTAATGTCCCAATTTTGCCACATTCCTTCCAACATTTATTAATTTCCTCTGCTGTCATATTAGCCAATCTTCTAGGTGTGAGGTGGTAACTCAGAGTTGTTTTGATTTGCATTTCTCTAATTATAAGAGATTTAGAGCACTTTTTCATGTGCTTACTGATAGTTTTGATTTCTTTATCTGAAAACTGCCTATTCATGTCCCTTGCTCATTTATCAATTGGGGGATGACTTGCTTTTTTTTTTTGTACAATTAATTTAATTCCATGTAAATTTGAGTAATTAGACCTTTGTCAGAGGTTTTTGTTAAAAAAGATTTTATCACACTTTGTCGCTTCCCTTCTACTTTTGGTTGCATTGGTTTTGTTTGTACAAAACCTTTTTAAATTTAATGTAATCAAAATTACTCATTTTACATTTTGTAATATTCTCTATCTCTTGCTTGGTCTTAAAATTTTTCCTTTCTCATAGATCTGACAGGTATAGTATTCTATGTTCACCTAATTTACAGTTTCCTTCTTTATATTAAGATCATTCACCCATTCTGAATTTATCTTGGGTTAGGGTGTGAGATGTTGATCTAAACCTAATCTCTCCAATACTGTTTCTCAATTTTTCCAGCAATTTTTTCAAATAGTGGGTTTTTGTCCAAAAATCTAGAATCTTTGGGTTTATCATATACTATCTTATTAAGGACATTTACCCCAAGTGTATTCCATTGATCCTCCCTTCTGTCTCTTAGCTAGTACCATATTGTTTTGATGACCACTGCTTTATAGTAGAGCTTAAGATCTGGTACTACTAGACCCCCATCCTTCACTTTTTTCATTTGTTCCCTTGATATTCTTGATCTTTTGATCTTCCTAATGAACTTTGTTATAATTTTTTTCTAATTCAGTAAATTCAGAAAAAAAAGTTTTTTGGTAAATTATTTGCATAACATTGTCATTTTTATTAAATTAGCTCATCCTACTCATGAGTAATTAATGTTTTTCCAATTAATTTGATCTAGTTTTAATTGTGTGGAAAATGTTTTATAGTTGTGTTCATATAGTTCCTGTGTTTGTCTTGTCAAATAGATTCCTAAGTATTTTATATTGTCTAGGGTGATTTTAAATGGAATTTCTCTTTCTAACTCTTGCTGCTGAGTTGTGTTGGAAATATATAGAAATGTTGATGATTTATGTTTTGTATCCTGCAACTTTTCTAAAGTTGTTGATTATTTCCACTAGCTTTTTAGTTGATTCTCTAGGATTTCTTAAGTATCATCTGCAAAGAGTGAGAGTTTAGTCTCTTTATTGTCTACTTTATTCCCTTTAATTTCTTTTTCTTCTCTAGTTGCTGCTGCTAGTGTTTCTAGTACAATGTTAAATAATAGAAGTGATAATGAACATCCTTGTTTCACTCCTGATTTTATTGGGAATGCTTCTAATTCATACCCATTGCAGATGATACTTGCTGATGGTTTTAGATATATACTGTTTATTATTCTTAGGAAAAGCCCTTCTATTCCTGTACTTTCTAGTGTTTTCAATAGGAATGAGTGTTGTATTTTGACAAAGGTTTTTTCTGTATCTATTGAGATAATCATGTGATTTTTGTGGGTTTGCTTGTTGATATTGTCAATTATGTGAATGGTTTTCCTAATAGTAAATCCTCCTTGCATTCCTGGTATAAATCCCACTTGATTATAATGCATAATCCTTGTGATAACTTGCTGGAGTCTTTTTGCTAGTATTGTATTTAAGATTTTTACATCTGTATTCATTAAGGAGATTGAGCTATAGTTTTCTATCTCTGTTTTTAGTCTGCCTATCTTTGGAATCAGTAGCATATTTGTGTCATAAAAGGAATTTGGTAGAACTCCTTCTTTGCTAATTTTGTCAAATAGCTTATATAATATTGGGATTAATTGTTCTTTAGATGTTTGATAGAATTCACTTGTGAATTCATTTGACCCTGGGGATTTTTTCTTAGGGAGTTCCTTGATGGTTTGTTTAATTTCCTTTTATAAAATGGGATTGTTTAAGTATTCTATTTCCTTTTCTGTTAATCTAGGCAATTTGCATTTTTGTAAATATTCATCCATTTAACCTAGATTGTCATATTTATTGCTATGTAATTTGGCAAAATAGTTCTTAATAATTATCTTAATTTCCTCTTCATTGTAAAAATTAAAATTAAATCTCAATAATAAAAATTTTATAATTTAGGAGGTTTGTTAAATGATCATTAGAAATCAAGGAATAAAGAGGATACAAAATAAAGATCACATGCCCATGGCTGATTAGCCATTTCAAAATCCCCACCTTACTGCTGCCACCATAATTGCTGCATTATGCCAAAGAGAGAGGTGGGACTCTCCCTGTCCTCGTACTATATCCTCTGTCTACAGCAGTTTGTAACAACAGGAAGTCAGCAGGGTCCTGGGAAATATAGTTTTTTTTAGGGTAACAGATTTTTCAATTATACATTCCCCCTGAGACCCATGGAAAACTAGTCTCTCCAATGGGTCTGGTAAACATAACCCACTTTGAAATTACAATAATTTGAGGATAAGAGGAAAAGAGAACAAAATCAATGGATTGCTAGGTGAATTGACAAAAAGCCAGTTAGGGGGTAGACCCCTTTGGCATAAAAGTATACATACAAAAACAAATGCATTCAACCCCACACTGTTCAAGTCACCACATCCCAAAGTTCACTCTGGATCTTTTGGTCCAGTGTGTGGTCTGTGGAGGCATCTTCATGGTCCCTTCTCCAAAAAGTTCACTTTCTGGATTCTGAGAGGTAGCATGTTTCTTAACCTAAAAATACTCTCAAAAATTTGAACTTTGCATTTTAGAATAATTATACATTCCCCCCTAAAGAGGGCATTGAGAAACACACAACTTACTTAGGAATGCATGGCTGAGTTATGAGGTATATGAATCAAGGCAAGGGAAATAAAACATCAAAAATATAGACTATCAAAGTCTTATGTGTAAAAATTTTAAGTAAAAGAAAAATAAATTTATAACAGGTCCTTGAATCAGGGCCCAGTTAAAGTAATTTCTATCCTACAAGTCTGTAGGACTGAAGGCAGTAATATTTCACTTAACCATTTGCAGCCAAGACGACAGGAATTAGCCATACTCTAAGACAGAAAAGGGACTAGATTATAGGAGTAAATGGGAGCCAGAATGGAGCCAGAATAATCAATGTCATGTATTTTATATAGTGTGGTATAAGAAAGACTTCCATTTAACACATGTTAAATAGCTTCAACCTTGAGTCTCACAGATGATTAAGTCTTTATGCTCTTTGCACAGAATGTCATCAATTCACGTAGGAATGGTTTGATCTCTTTGACCTTGTGCTCTATTGTAGTAGCTTTGTAAAAAAGCAAGTAGCTTTGTGCTTCTTTGGTGCTGTGCAATGTCTTTTTTTGTATTCCCTTCTCCTGGAGTCAGACAGAATCATTAAGCAAAGTCCCATAATTTTTTTAAACCCTTACCTTCCATCTTGGAGTCAATACTGTGTATTGGCTCCAAGGCAGAAGAGTGGTAAGGGCTAGGCAATGGGGGTCAAGTGACTTGCCCAGGGTCACACAGCTGGGAAGTGTCTGAGGTCAGATTTGAACCTAGGACCTCCCATCCGTAGGCCTGGCTCTCAATCCACTGAGCTACCCAGCTGTCCCCAAAGTCCCATAGGTTTTTAAAAACAACCAGTGGCATCATTTTTATAGTCTAAAGCTTTTGGGGAATGTTTTGCCATTAGGGCAAATGTATTTTAAACTTATATTACTGAAAAATCAAAAAAAGTTAAAGAAAAATCTTCTCAATACTGTTGACATGTGCTTCAAATACAAAAAGGAGAGAAAAACAAAACTGAAATAGTATATTGCACATGCAAGCAAAACAATAAATATTTTAAAATAAAAATATAATCATTGACACACTATGTCAGGTAAGGAAGGGTAGAATATAAAGGTATCTCACCAAAAAATGAGATCCAAGTCCTCCTTCAAACCTGGCCATGGTCCACTGTGTGTGCAAGCAAATGATTTTCACAAAGTAACAGTTTTTTTTAATAAAGAACAGTAATACTACAGGTAATACTCATTCAGTAAGTATCAAAATCCCCAAAGTTATAATAGCCCATTTAATGACAAAGGCAAAAAACCCACTATCATATTTTACATGAATCTGCTGTATGGCATTAGAAGCTAATGGATACTTGTCACAGGTTTTTCAGGTGTAGCAATGTTTCAACCTTGGCTGAGATATTTAAAAAATCTATTACTGTCATCATTTAAAAAATGTGGCAAAGGAGTCTAGAAAAAAACCAAACCTCTATACAGTTTATGTTGGGTCTAAAAATGTCACCAAGAATCTAGAAATCATTCTGGTGGAAGGGTATAGTAAGCTGAGGAGTTATAAATGAGAGATGCTCCTTTCTTGGGAGCCATCCAGGGGTACCATGCCCTGGGATCAACTTGCCAGATCCTTTGGTATGAGAATGTAATGTCCCATCCATTCACATTTTTACAAATGTGGGAGGTAGGGGTTATAATAGTGTTTCACTTCAGCTACTAAAATGGATTCTTTACCTCTTGTTACAATCAGTCAGAGTTGTTGAAAAAAAATTCTAAAAATCATGTTCAAAATAAATTTGAGATATTTATCTCATTAAATTTTCCAAAGGTTGTTATACAATTGAAATTAGTTTTGATGAAGTCCATCCATCCTCTATGTGACAATTTACAAAGCCAAAATTAAAAAAAAAACTTTATTTTTTATGGACTTATACAAGGAAATTTTGTTTGGCATAGTTATAGGGGAAAGGTAGCAGAATATAACAGTAGTTAAAATGATTCAATGTAACAGTAGTATTGAATACATTAATATATGAACTTAAAACAACAAAATTAAACCTTAAACAAAACAATCAGCAAAATGCAATGAAATACAGAAACTTTCATTAAAAAAATTGAATTTGAAAAGGTTTAAAATTTCACCTCCAGACTCTTTAAAGTTCCTTTTTCTATCCCTTCAGATCCCTATTGTTAAAGCTCTTGGATCTCCCATAAAGAGGGAGAACTCCTTGCTGAGCATAGTGTGAAGGAATCCCAAATTGAATGAATCTTAGAGACTGGACAGGCCAGAATCACAAAGGGTTGATTCTCCCCTGAATCTCAGGCAAGATAAGTGAAAGGATGAGTGCACTCATGAATGGTAGAAGCTGTTTGAAATAGGCAAATACTCTTTCATAGAGTATGCCATCCTTGTAATCAACTTCCTGTTTGGAAGAGTAATTTCCTTCATCTCTTCCCCTCCCAAATGTAAAAATAAGTTCATGAGTTATAAAAATAAAATATTTAGAGGGAAAAAATGTTCCAATATAGGTTCAAAACTTTTTCAAAACTGTTTAACTCACCAGTCAGGTTCAAACTGTTCAGATACTTTCAGATACTTTTGATAGAGGTAATCAAAAGTATACTCAGTGATGAAGTGAAGCTCAAATGTGAAATTCCCTTCAGGGTGCAAGGATGCTAAATAGACTCTTATTATAAACATAAAATATTTATTGAAATATATTGGGATGGGACTTCCAGGTAAACATGGCTGCAATCTAGATGCGAATTGCTTCCTCTTCCCGGCACCGAATGAAATAGACTACCTCAAAAGAGCATAAAAATCATCTTTGGAAGAATGAAGGGACTCTCCAGTACCCCCACAGAAACGGAGGTACGTGGGGTTTGAATATTGCCACACTATAAGAAGGAGGAAAAGCTTGCACAAAACCGTGAACTGAGCCGCCCTTCCGCCCTCCACTTCCCCCACAGAACCAGAGTAGGGAATCAGAGAGCTCAATGGGACAACGAGTGAGTGAGGAACGTCTCTCTCTGGGGGGGCACACCAGGGTCCTTGGGATCTAAAGACTGCTAGGGAACAAACTCTCAGGGTGGTTTCATGGGAGAACCCTGCCCACTGCAGAGCATGCAGAGCATGCAGATCGTGGGGCCCCTGCAAAGTGCGAACAGAGTGGAGTCTCAAGAATCTGAAAAAACTGCCTAAGGTTGAAGCGTTGCCCCTCACTGTAGTGGGAGGGGGGCACGCCAGGCACCCTGGAAACTGACAGGGAATACCAGAAATTCACCCCTCAGAGTGGTTTTACAGGAGACTCCTGTGCACCAGTGAGAAGAGACCACAGAGCATGGGGGCGGGCACGTGAACAAATTACAGAGGCTGGGAAGAACTAGTCTGAGGCAACCTAACTCCACAGAAAACCTGCCCATATCACCCAGACCTCAGACCAAAAAAGAAAGGGGAAAAAACAAACAAACCACTGAAGGGATGGCTCACACGGCCCAAAATCAAGCCTCCAAGAAGAAAGGGAAAAAAGGGACTACTGAAAACTTTTATGGTGGAAGTACCCAAGGAAAAAAAGAGAATGAGGATGAAATTCAAACAAAATCAAAACATGCCCTCCCCAAAATGGAAATTATACACAAGCTCTGGAAGAACTCAAATTGGAGCTTATCCAAAAGATGGAAACCTTCTGGCAAGAAAAATGGGGGAAAAAACCCCAGAAAGAGGTCATCAGCCTGACAGACAAGACCTCACAATTGGAGAAAGAGCTGGAAGCATCTAACAGGAGGGCAGACCAAGGTGAAAAGCAAAACCAGTCCCTAAAGACCAGAATTAAGCAACTGGAAGACAGTGAGCTTGCAAAACAGCAAGAATTAATGAAGCAAAGCCCCAAAATTAATGAACTAGAAGAAAACATAAAATATCTCACTGACAAGGTGATAGACCAGGAAAACGGAGGAAGGAGAGACAACTTGAGAATCATTGGTCTGCCCGAAAAACCAGAGATAAACAAAAACCTCGATGCTGTACTACAGAAAATTATAGAAGAGAATTGCCCTAATGTTCTCGAGCAAGGGGGCAAAATAGAAATAGAAAGGGTTCATAGAACACCCTCTATACTAAATCCCCAAAAGACAACCCCCAGGAATGTAATCGCCAAATTCAAGAGCTTCCAAGCTAAGGAGAAAATCTTACAAGAAGCCAAGAAGAGGAGCTCCGGATATAGCGAGGCCCCCATAAGGATCACACATGACTTATCAGCAAACACACTAAGAGACCGCAAAGCATGGAACACGATATTTAAAAAGGCAAGAGAGCTGGGTCTCCAACCAAGAATCAACTACCCAGCAAAACTGTCTATATACTTCCAGGGGAAAGTATGGGCATTCAACAAAATAGAAGATTTCCAAGTATTTGCTAAGAAAAGACCAGAACATAGTGGAAAATTCGACATCCAATCCCAGAGAGCAAGAGAAACATGAAAAGGTAAATATGAAAGAAAGGGAAAAGGAGAAAAATCTTATCTTTTTCTTTAAGTCAAACTCTCTTCTATAAGGACGACATTTATATCAAATTATATATACTAATATGTGGGGAAATATAATGTATAACTCTCAAAAATTGTATGCATCATAAGAGTAGTTACAAGAATCACACATAGGGAAATATTGGGACATCAAGATGATTTGATGAAAGGGGGGAAATAAAGAAAAAGGGAGGGGGGAATAGTTGAGGATACTAAAATTTACTTCAAGAAATAGAGGGGGGAAAACTAAATAGAATAATCTTTCCCACAGAAAGATACACATGGGAAGGGGAGGGGAAGAATTTTCAAATGAGAAGGAGAGGAAGAGAGCTTGAAGTGGTATTACTTAAACCTTATACTCAATGAAATCAACTCTGAGAGGGAAGAACATCTAGATCCATTGGTATCCTGAATTCTATCTTATCCAACAGGGCAAGAGAGAAGGGGAAATTAAGGAGGGGGAGGGAGGAATAAGTATAAAAAGGGAGGGAAAGAGAGGGGGGAGGGGAATGGAACAAAAATGGGAGGGGCCAGAAAGGGAAGCATATCAAGGGGGGGTGGGCCTAGAGGGGGACTGATTTAAAGTAAATCACTGGTTTAAAAGGTTATAGCTAGAGAAGAAAGGTCAGAATTAGGGGAGGATATCAAAATGCCAGGGAATCCACAAGTGACAATCATAACATTGAATGTGAATGGGATGAACTCACCCATAAAATGTAGACAAATAGCAGATTGGATTAGAACCCCAAACCCTACCATATGTTGTCTTCAAGAAACACATATGAGGCGGGTTGATACTCATAAGATTAGAATTAAAAAATGGAGTAAGACCTTCTGGGCCTCAACAGATAGAAAGAAGGCAGGAGTTGCAATCATGATATCTGACAAAGCCAAAGCAAAAATAGACCAGATCAAAAGGGATAGGGAAGGTAAATATATTCTGTTAAAAGGGAGTATACACAATGAGGAATTATCACTAACCAACATGAATGCACCAAATGGTATAGCATCCAAATTTCTAATGGTGAAAATAGGAGAATTGAAGGAGGAAATAGACAGTAAAACCATATTAGTGGGAGACTTGAACCAACCACTATCAAATTTAGATAAATCAAACCAAAAAATAAATAAGAAAGAGGTAAAAGATGTGAATGAAATCTTGGAAAAATTAAAGTTAATAAATATATGGAGAAAAATAAATAGGGACAAAAAGGAATACACCTTCTTCTCAGCACCACATGGCACATTCACAGAGATAGATTATATAATAGGTCACAGAAACATAGCATACAAAAGCAGAAAAGCAGAAATAATAAATGCAACCTTTTCAGATCATAAGGCAATAAAAATAATGATCAGTTAGGGTACATGGAGAACCAAAGCAAAAATTAATTGGAAATTAAATAATATGATACTCCAAAATCATTTAGTTACAGAAGAAATCATAGAAACAATTAATAATTTCATTGAGGAAAATGACAATGGTGAGACATCCTTTCAAACCTTATGGGATGCAGCCAAAGCAGTACTCAGAGGAAAATTCATATCCTTGAGTGCATATATTAACAAATTAGGGAGGGCAGAGATCAATGAATTGGAAATGCAAATTAAAAAACTTGAAAGAGAACAAATTAACCCCCCCCAGAAGAAAACCAAACTAGAAATCCTAAAAATTAAGGGAGAAATTAATAAAATCAAAAGTGATAGAACTATTAAACTAATAAGCAAGTCTAGAACCTGGTACTTTGAAAAAAACAGATAAAATAGACAAAGTACTGGTCAATCTAATTAAAAAAAGGAAAGAAGAAAGGCAAATTAACAGCATCAAAGATGAAAAGGGGGACGTCACCTCCAATGAAGAGGAAATTAAGGCAATCATAAAAAAAACTACTTTACCCAACCATATGGTGGTAAATATACCAACCTAGGTGATATGGATGAATATTTACAAAAATATAAATTGCCTAGACTAACAGAAGAAGAAATAGAAATCTTAAATAATCCCATATCAGAAAAAGAAATCCAACAGGCCATCAAAGAACTCCCTAAGAAAAAATCCCCAGGGCCTGATGGATACACAAGTGAATTATATCAAACATTCCAAGAACAGCTAATCCTAATACTATACAAACTATTTGACATAATAAGCAAAGAGGCAGTTCTACCAAATTCCTTTTATGACACAAACATGGTACTGATTCCAAAGCCAGGAAGGCCAAAAACAGAGAAAGAAAATTATAGACCAATCTCCCTAATGAATATAGATGCAAACATCTTAAACAGGATACTAGCAAAAAGACTCCAGCAATTGATCAGAAGAGTCATTCACCATGATCAAGTAGGATTTATACCAGGGATGCAGGGCTGGTTCAATATTAGGAAAACCATCCACATAATCGACCATATCAACAAGCAAACCAACAGAAATCTCGATTATCTCAATAGACGCAGAAAAAGCCTTTGATAAAATACAACACCCATTCCTATTAAAAACACTAGAAAGCATAGGAATAGAAGCGTTGTTACTAAAAATAATAAACAGTATATATCTAAAACCATCAGCTAATATCATCCACAATGGGGATAAACTAGATGCATTCCCAATAAGATCAGGAGTGAAACAAGGATGCCCATTATCACCTCTATTATTTGACATTGTACTAGAAACACTAGTAGTAGCAATTAGAGAAGATAAAGGAATTGAAGGCATCAAAATTGGCAATGAAGAGTCTAAGCTATCACTCTTTGTGGATGATATGATAGTCTACTTAAAGAATCCTAGAGATTCAACCAAAACGCTAATTGAAATAATCAATACCTTTAACAAAGTTGCAAGATACAAAATAAACCTGCATAAGTCATCTGCATTTCTATACATCTCCAACACAGCTCAACAGCAAAAACTAGAGAAATCCCATTCAAAATCACCTTAGACAAAATAAAATACCTGGGAATCTATCTCCCGAGACAAACACAGGAACTATATGAACACAACTACAAAACACTCTCCACACAACTAAAACTAGACTTGAACAATTGGAAAAACATTAACTGCTCATGGGTAGGATGAGCCAATATAATAAAAATGACCATCCTACCCAAACTTATTCATCTATTTAGTGCCATACCCATTGAACTTCCAAAAAATTTTTTTTACTGATTTAGAAAAAAACCACAACAAAGTTCATTTGGAAGAACAAAGGATCAAGGATATCCAGGGAAATAATGAAAAAAAATACAAAGGAAGGGGGCCTTGCAGTCCCAGGTCTGAAACTATATTATAAAGCTGCGGTCATCAAAACAATTTGGTACTGGCTAAGAGACAGAAAGGAGGATCAGTGGAATAGACTTGGCGTTAATGAACTCATCAAGACAGTATATGATAAACCCAAAGATCCCAGCTTTTGGAACAAAAATCCACTATTCAATAAAAACTGCTGGGAAAATTGGAAGGCAGTGTGTGAGAGATTAGGTTTGGATCAACACCTCACACCCTACACCAAGATAAATTCAAAATGGGTGAATGACTTGAACATGAAGAAGGAAACTATAAGTAAATTAGGAAAACACAGAATCGTATACATGTCAGACCTTTGGGAAGGGAAAGATTTCAAAACCATACAAGACTTAGAAAGAGTCACAAAATGTAAAATAAATAATTTTGATTACATCAAATTAAAAAGTTTTTGTACAAACAAAACCAATGTAACCAAAATCAGAAGGGAAGCAACAAATTGGTAAATAATCTTCATAAAAACCTTTGTCAAAGGTTTAATTACTCAAATTTACAAAGAGCTAAATCAATTGTACAAAAAAAGTCAAGCCATTCTCCAATTGATAAATGGGCAAGGGACATGAATAGGAAGTTTTCAGATAAAGAAATCAAAACTATTAATAGGCACATGAGAAAGTGTTCTAAATGTCTTATAATCAGAGAGATACAAACCAAAACAACTTTGAGGTATCACCTCACACCTAGCAGATTGGCTAACATGACAGCAAAGGAAAGTAATGAATGTTGGTGGGGATGTGGCAAAGTGGGGACATTAATTCACTGCTAGTGGGTTTGTGAACTGATCCAACCATTCTGGAGGGAAATTTGTAACTATGCCCAAAGGGCGATAAAAGACTGCCCTTTGATCCAGCCAAAGCACTGCTGGGTTTGTACTCCAAAGAGATAATGGGGAAAAAGACTTGTACAAGAATATTCATAGCTGCACTCTTTGTGGTGACTAAAAATTGTAAAATGAAGGGATGCCCTTCAATTGGAGAATGGCTGAACAAATTGTGGCATATGTTGGTGATGGAATACTATTGTGTTAAAAGGAATAATTAAGTGGCGGAAGTGGAGACTGGAACAACCTCCAGGAAGTGATGCAGAGCAAAAGGAGCAAAACCAGGAAAAATTGTACACAGAGACTGATACACTATGGTACAATCGATCATAATGGACTTCTCCATTAGTGTCAATGCAATGTCCCTGAACAATCTGCAGGTATCTAGGAGAAAAAACACTATCCACAAGCAGAGGACAAACTGTGGGAGTAAAAACACCAAGGAAAAGCAACTGCTTGACTACAGGGGTTGAGGGGATATGTCTGAGGAGAGACTCTAAATGAACACTCTAATGCAAATACCCACAACAAGGAAATGAGTTCTAATCAAGAACACATGTGTTACCCAATGGAATCAATGGGATAGGTGGGGGGGGGGGGGGAGAGAAAAGAAAATGATCTTTGTCTCCAATGAGTAATGCTCTGAAATGACCAAATAAAATAATTTAAAAAAAAAAAAGGGAAAAGGACCTCTTTGTACAAACATATTTGTAGCAGCTATTTTTGTGGTGACAAAGAATTAGAATTTGAGGGGATGCCCATCATTTGGGGGAATGTCTGAACAAACTGTGGTATATGTTGGTGATGGAGTACTATTGTGGTATAAGAAATGATGAGCAAGATTTTAGAAAAATCTGGAAAGATCTACATTACATTATGCATATGGAAATAAATAGAACTGGGAGAACATTTTACACAGAAACAGCATAATCTCAGCAGTACAATGATCTGGGGAAATTCTGAAGTATTTGTAACAAAATATGTTATCCACCTTGAGAAAGAGAATTTTTGGATGAAGATTAAGGCATAATGTTTTTACATTATTTTACTTACAGTTTTATTTTGTGGTTAGGGTTTTCTATGAATATTCTCTAACAGCAATGATCAATGTTTTTCTTTTGCATGACGATATACATGTAACCTAGATATCATTTACCATCTCAGGGAGAGGATAGGGAAGGGAAGGAGGGAGACAATTTGGATCTTATCATTTCAAAAAAAGTATGTTGAAAATTGTTATTACATGTAATTGGGAAAATAAAATATTTTCAAGTAAAAAAAGAAGAAATATATAAGGATAAATAAAGGATTTCTAATTCTAAGGGATTCTAAATCCAACTAAATAAACTCCCATGTTCCACAAGGAACCATTTCTCCTGTGTTTCACAGGCTACACTAATCCTCCCTGATCTAACTAGCCTAATTTTATACTATCCAAATAAAAATTACCACTATTATCCTTATAAAGCTTAACTTTGCTTTCAAATTATAAAATAGCAAAGGCTAGCTGGTTAAGTCTCAACAAGAATCCAGTCTGTTAAGACTCAGAGTCCAAACCAAAGACCAGGTTTTTCTTTGGTCTTCTCAGAGTTAAACAATTCATAAAACCACAATAGATATTTAATAGTTTTTCCCAAGTTGGGAAAGGAAAACAGTAACCTCCTTCAGACCTTTCCCTCTGACAGAGAGAGAGGCAAAGATGTTACCTCCTCCATCCCTGAAAGAGATTCTCTGAATGTGCATCTCTGCCCAACTGCCAGAGGACAACTCCTAACTGCCAGAGAGAGTAATTGACATAGAAAATGGTTATTACTGTCAACAGTTGAAATTAACATGCTCTCTGAGCTCTGCTTCAAACTCCAATTCTTTTCTCAAGCCAGCCACTTTACTTCTTACCCCTAAAATAATAAAACAATACTTATTTTCTAATATCATCCTTACACAAGGTCCCCTGGCACATGGAGGCTTATTGTTGCCTAAGGAAGAATACATTCCAGTTTTTACCAGTTGCACAGGGGGTGGATGCAAGGACTCCTAGCTTCTCAGCAGCAGCAATCAGCAACCCAGCAGGATCAATTGAGGGGCAGGGGTTTGGGCCAGAGAAGGAGGATGAGCAACCAGTATCAAGAAGGTCAGGAGCAGATGGCTGGGGCAACCCAGGAGGCTAGATCACTAGCAGTAGCAGGGGCATGAGCAAGAAGCAGGCAATTGGGATTTAGTAGCTAGAGCAAGTGAAATCAGGAGAAGTAGTAGGAGCAGCACTGGATATCATGAGGAGGATTCCCAGAGGCAGCATTGAGGAACTGAGGAACATGGCCTCAAGCAGAGTACAAGAGTCCTCAAACTGAAAATGGCCAGGCTCATAGGGAAGGTGACTGAGTAAAAAGAAAAAAAACAACAAATATACAAACTGGCAGGAGCAGGGTAGCAGCTCAGGTAGAGAGTTTGGAGTCCTCTCGGAATTCATGGGGTAGGGGATGGGTGAAAAGCCTTGACAGGAGAAATGTGGCTTAAAAATTAATCTAGGCTATCTTAAAAAATAATTGAGAGCTTTTCTCATCCCTTTGTGGTCACCAACTGTAAAAATTAAAATTAAATCTCAATAATGAAAATGTTATAATTTAGGAGATTTATTAAATGATCATTAGAAATCAAAGAATAAAGAGGATAAAATAAAGACCACATGCCCATAGCTGATTAGCCATTTCAAAATCCCCACCTAGATTGATTGATCCTGCCAACATGATCATGCCAAAGAAAGAGGTGGGACTTTCCCCTTCCTCATATTTTATCCTTTGTCTATAGGAAGTACATAATGAAAGGAAGTCAGTGGGGTCCCAGGAAATGTAGTTCTTTTATTAGGGTAACAGATTTTTCAATTATACATTATTAGAAGTGAGGTTGCCCTTTTCATCTTTATTCTGTAAGTTTGGTTCCTTCTTTTTTAAAATTAGATTAACCAGTACTTCATCTCTTTAATTTTTTTCTCAAAGTACCATCTCCTAGTCTTATTTATTAGTTCAATAGTTCTTTTGCTTTCAATTTTATTAATTTCTCCTTTGATTTTTATGATTTATAATTTAGTGTTGATTTAGGGATTTTTAATTTGTTCTCTTTCTAGTTTTTTGTTGCATGTCCAATTCATTGACCTCTTCCCTCTATAATTTGTTGATATATGCATTCAGGGATACAAATTTTCCCCTGAGTACTGCTTTGGCTGCATCCCATAGATTTTGATAAGTTGTTTCCTCATAGTCATTCTCTTTAATAAAATCAGAAATGTTTTTCTTTTATTTGTTCTTTGATCCACCAGTTTGGAAGAATTAGATTATTTAGTTTCCAATTAATTTTAAATCTGCCTTTCCACAACCCTTTATTGATTATGATTTTTATTGAATTATGGTCTGAAAATTGCATTTATTGTTTCTGCTTTCCTATGTTGGTTTGAAATGTTTTTATGACCTAGTACATGGTTAATCTTTGTATATGTGCCATGTGCTGCCAAAAAGAAAGTATATTCCTTTTTATCCCTATTTATTTTTCTTCAGATGTCTATTAGTTCTAATTTTTCTAACATTTCACTCACTTCTCTTCTTTCTTTTTTTTTTTTTTTGGTTCAATTTATCTAGTTTTGATTGAGGAAGGTTAAGGTCACTCACTAGTATAGTTTTACTACCTATTTTATCCTAAAGATCCTTTAATTCCTCCTTTAGAAATGTGGATGCTGTGCCATTTGGTGCATATATGTTGAGTATTGATATTTCTTTGTTATTTTTTTCATCAAGATACTTTTCATCAAGATATAATTACCTTCCTTATCTCTTTTATTGAGATCTATTTTTGCTTTAACTTTGTCTGAGATCATGATTGCTACTTCTGACTTATTTATCTCAGTTGCAGCCCACTAAATTCTGCTTCACCCTCTTACCTTTTCCCTATGTATGTCTATCTGCCTCAAGTGTGTTTCTTGTAGACAACATATGATAGGATTCTGGTTTTTAATCCATTCTGCTATCTGCTTCCTTTTTATTGGTGAGTTCATCCCATTCACATTCACAGTTATGATAACTGTCTATTTCCCTCCATTTTGACTTCCTCTTTAGATTATGCCTTTTCTCTTATCTTTCTTACCCTCACCTCCCACTTTTTCTTTTAGTCAGTCTCCCCCTTTCCCCTCCATAATATTACTTTGCTTCCCAGCACCTCCCATCTTATTGATTCCCCTCTTATTTTAGTGCCTTTTAAATGATTACTCACCCTCTCCATCCCTTGTATTGCCCCCCTTCCCCACTAGCCCATTTACTACTCCTCTACTTCTCTATAGGGCCTTATAGAATTCTCTGCCCCAATGGATCTGATTGTTCTTCCCTCTCTGGGTCAATTTCAATGCACATAAGATTTAATTATTATCTACCTCCAACCTCTTTTACCCTTTCATTGTATTGGTCTTCTCTCTCCTCCCCCCATGCACTTCTTTATGAAATGTAAATTTACCCCATTTTATCTCTTTTCCCTTTACTCATAATACTATCTTATATTTTTTACTCCTAGTTTTTAATATATATTTCATCTTCTGTAGCTTGTCATAGTTTCCTCTAACAATGCTTCTTCTAGCTACCCTGATGATAATAAAAATTTTTAAGAGTTACCAATATATATTTTTTCTTAAAGGAATACAATTCATTTGACTTTATTTGGGTCCATAAATTTCCCCCCTTTCTTAATTACCTTTTGGTGATTCTCTTGGGTTCTATGTTTGATCATCAAATCTTCTGTTTAAGTCAGGTGTTTTGTTTTGGAATGCTTGGAAATATATATTTTTATTATTAAATGATCATATTTTCCCTTGCAAAAACACAGTCAATTTTTCTGGGTTGTTGGTTCTTGCATTCTGGAATATAATGTTCTATGCCTTCTGGTCCTTCTAGGTGGATGCACCCAGGCCCTGTGTTATCCTAACTGTGGCTCCATGATATCTGTATGGTTTCTTTTTATCAGATTCTAATATTGTTTCCTTGGTCTGGAAGTTCTTGAATGTGGCTATTACATTCCTAGGCATTGTCAATTTGGGATTTAATACAGGAGGTGATCTGTGGGTTCTTTCAGTCTCCATTTTACCCTCTTGTTTAAGAATATCAGGGTGGTTTTCTTGCATGATTTTTTGTAAATAAAATAAAAAAGAAAAGAAAATCAATTTTTTTCTTTCTTCTCTCTTTGATATTTACCTTTTCATGTTTTCTTGATTTTATGTTTGGATATCAAACTTTCCACTTAGTTCTGGTCTTTTCTTTACAAATACTTGGAGATCTATTTTTTTGAATGCCCATACTTTCCCCTGGAACTATATAGTCAGTTTTGATGGGTAGGTGATCCTTTGTTGAAGACCCAATTCTCTTGCCTTTCTGAATATCATATTCCAAGCCTTGCAATCCTATTGTGTGGAAGCTGCCAGAACTTGTATAATCCTAATTGGTGCTCCTTGATATCTGAATTGCCTCTTTCTAGCTTCTTGTATTATTTCCCCCTTAGCTTGGAAGCTCTTGAATTTGGCAATTATGTTTCTGAGTGTTATCTTTTGAGGATTTAGTGTAGAGGGTGTTCTATGAACTCTTTCAATGTCTATTTTGCCCTCTTGTTGAGGAACATCAGGGCAGTTTTCTTGGATAATTTCTTGCAGTATGATGTCAAGGTTTCTGTTTATTTCTGGGTTTTCAGGTAGAGCAATGATTCTCAAGTTGTCTCTTCCCAATCTGTTTTCCAAATCACTCATTTCCTCAATGACATATTTCATGTTTCCTTCTATTTTGTTAGTCTTTTGACTTTGTTTTATTAATTCTTGCTGTTTTGTAAGATCATTGGCTTCCAATTGCCCAATTCTGGTCTTTAAAGACTGATTTCCTCTATAATCTTTTCATTTTCCTTTTTGGTTTGGTCTATCCTGATTTTCATGTCTTCTAGCTGTTTAATTTTGGTCTCCAATTGGGAGTTCCTGTCTTTTAAACAGTTATTTTCTTTTTAAACTATTTCCCACTTTTTTTTTGACAAAACTCTTCCATCTTTATCATGAATTCCGCTTTAAATTCTTCAAGAGCCTGTGACCAATTTCCATTGTTTTGGAAAGTGTGGATGCATCTTTGTCACCTTCTGCTATTTCCTCTGTAGTCTGGATTTTTCCTCCACAAAATTATCCAAGGTCAATGCCTTCTGCTTGTTCTTCTTGGTGTTTGGAAGTTGTATTTCCTGGGCATTTTTTGCCATCACCATGCTGGTTTTTCCTTAACTTTCCAGTCAGAAATTTGAGTGAGGAGGGCAGGCTCTTTGTGTATGGAGCTAAGGAGTGAGGTTTTTGCCTGAAGCCACCCCTCAAGTCTCCCCAGCTTCTACTGTTTGCTGCCCTCCTCTGCACTATCACTATGCCCAGCTGTGCTGTTCAGCTTATTGGGGTCTTGAATCTACCTGTTCTCAGTGGTAAGTCCTTGGTGGTCTTAGTCAGCTTCCAAGTACCAAGTACCTAGAGGTGCCCCTCACTCACTTGCTGATTTTAGGGTGCACTGGCTCTGACTGTGACTCTGTAGGTGGGGTGGTTGATCAGCTTTTGTTTTGGTGTAAGTTATTTTCACCCCCTTATAGTGTGGAAATGACCAAATTCCACATATATTCAATGCTGCACCCTACTGTGGAGTACATTCATTCATATGAATTTGTTTGTCTGTTTTTTTTTGTCTTTTTAAGTAGTCTATATTGGTAGGTTATGAGGAGAGGAAGAGTCCTGTGTCTACACTTTAGTCACGTTGACCCGGAATTTGGCTGATTTTCTGTAGAATGATATTCAGGCTTTTTCTTTTGTCATGATTTTTCTGAAATTCAATAATTCTTAAATTGTCTCTTCTTGATTTATTTTCAAGATCTATTGTTTTCTCAATGAGGTGTTTCATATTTTCCTCAATTTTTTCATTCTTTTGATTTTGTTTTATAGACTCTTCTTGCCTTGTGATGTCATTTGCTTCTAGTTGTTTGATTCTGATTTTTAAAGACTTAATTTCATCCCTGGATTTTTGATAATTCTTTTCTTTTTGGATTGTTTTTCTTTCTAGGTCATTTTAAACTTTCTTTGCCTCATTTTCAACCTGGTTAATTCTGGCTTTCAAGATATTATTTTCTTGTTTTAGTTCATGTGCCTGTTTCCAGATGACCTATTTTACTTTTTAAGTTCTTTTCTCAATTTTCTTCAGCTTCTCTTAATTGTTTTTTGAGTTCTTCCAGTCTGTGTTGAATTCATTGGAGTTTCTGTGGTTTTTTTTGGTGTTCTTTGATCCTCCTCTGTTCCATTTGCTCTTTGTTCATTATCTGTAGAGAAGCTGTCAACTGTAATCTGCACTGTTGCTAGATTGGATTAACCCTGGTGGAGCTGTTCTGGTGGAACTGGATGTACCCTGAGGCCAAAGCCTCTAGAAGCAGAAACCCAGTATGGAGGAGTAGTGGCTGAAGCCTGCTTGCCTAAGCTGGTCTCCTCTCTTTCCCTCTCCTCCAACTGCTTCCCTGCCAGCCATGGCCAGTGTGTCCCATGCAGCAGCTACAAGGCACTCCCTCCTGGCTGGAGCTCTTGCCCCAAGACCCCAGCAGTTGCCAGCTACCTCTGGAACCTCAATACAATAGGTGGGGGGAGGGTCCTGGGACCTTCCATCTTTCTTTTTCTTAAACCCAAGAATTCAAACTTCTCCCAGTACCTTTTAAGTTGAATTGAGCAGGAGGGCCCCCTGGCTATGCTTTCTTGTTGAATTTGTTTTTTGTCCCCCTCAAAGTGCTTTGTTTTTGATTGGTGTGGAAGGTTTTTCCCAAAGGACTTGACTTTTGCTTATAAGCTGTCATTCCCCCCTTTTTTGACATGTCTTTCTCATTAACTTTGTCAAACATTTATATAAACATTTTCTATATTTTGGGGGGCTAACTGGTAGAACTGTCTTAAAGTCTGTACAAGAAGCTGAGAAAATAAAACATTGATATTGAAATGTGATGTAGTATACTATGGCATATAAAATTCCAGAAGTTTGTCTTTGTTTGTCCTCAGCTTTCACAAGTTATTGAATTCTTATTTGTTTGTTTTTTTTTAACTCTTCCCTTCCATTTTAGAATCAATACTATGTATTGGGCAGAAGAGTGCCAAGTGCTAGGCAGTAGGAATTAAGTGACTTTCACAGCTAGGAAGTGTTTGAGGTAAAATTTGAACCCATGACCTCCTGCCTTTGGGCCTGGCTCTCAAACCACTGAATCACCTAGTTGCCCCATGTTATTGGATTCTTAAGGCTCTCTTCAGGCTTTCACTTTTCAATCAGTATCTGATGTATGAATTAATTCAGTTTAATTTCACAAGAATGTATAAAAGTTAATATGTGTCAGATCCCATGCTCTGTGATGGAGATTAAAACAACAAAATTAAATAGTCCTCATACTCAAAGAACTTAGAATGGATGGAGGACCCCAATATGTTCCTAGAAAATAAAAGACACATATGAATTGAATACAAAATGATTTTGTAAGAATTGTAGTGGAACCAACAATTGGGGAAATAGGGAAAGGATTCCTATAGGAAGAGGCAGTACTTGAGAGCTGGTATTTAAAAGTGCATAGACATATCTAGAAGCCAAAGTTGGGAGGGTTGCATTCCAGACTTGGGGATATAGGACAGGGAAGGGAGATGTAATATTGTGAATGAGGAATAGCAAGAGCAAAATAACAGAAATCTTGGAAAGGGAGGTTGGGATAAAACTGTGAAGAACTTTGAAAGACAAGCAAAGATATTTTCCCCCTAGAAATAAGAATAAAGCTTTTGAGCAAGGAAATGACCAGCACTTGGGTCTTAGAACTTAGGAAGTTATGTAGAGGATGGATTGAAAATCGGTCAAAATAGAAGGAGGGATGGATTGGTTGGAAATAATGGAAAAGTAAAGAGTTCTGTTTTGGACATATTGAATTTGAGACATCCTGATGGAAATTTAATAGGTCATTGGCAATAGGCAATTTAAATAGAATTACCAAGAGATAAAGAGGACCTGAACTAGAATGGTGGTCATGAGGTTCTCCAGAGGAGATGAGTACCAAAATAAATTGGAGAGGTAGGAGGGACAAGATATGGCTAGAAATGGATTTTGAAGGGTGAGTGAGATTAAAAAGTTGAGGAGGGCTTTGATGTTGTGATTCTGTGTGTCTGCAATAAAAAGTGTCTAGAGGAGAAATACTTTTCACTTGTAAATTTGACATTCTTAATTCTTTTTCCTGGACTTCACTCCTATATTATATATTGGATGTTTCCATCTAAATGTCCGAAAGGCATCCTAAATTCAGTATATTCCAAAACAAAATTTACTACACCCCAACCTAGTTCTTTCCATACATTCCCTATTTATAATAAAATCCACCACCATACTTCCAGTCACACCAGTTCAAAATCTCATTATCATCTGTGAATTTTCTATCTTCCTCACCCCTCTCATTCTAGCTGCTGCTAAATCAAGTAGTTTCTAGTTTTACAATGAATCTTTTATCCATTTCATTCCCTCTAGGAACGTGACCCTAACCCACTACTTTAGTCAGTAAATACTTAAAAATAGACTCTCAAGAAAAATGATCTATGACAGGCTTTTAAGTTTAATATGTATTATTCAAATTTTCTCCATTGTTTTCTTAAGTCTAGGCAATCAACAAAATAACAAAGCAAACCCTGATTTATAGAGTTTACCAGTTCCTGAGCTGTAAATGCTCACAATGGAAATATGACAATAGACTCTTAAGAGTTAGTATGAGCTGGCTCCAACAAACCACTGACTTTTAACACTTCTTTACCTCTCAACTTCAATGTCTCTTGATTGGTATTCCTGTCTGAAGCCTCTCCTCTCTCCTGTCCTTATTTCACATAATTGCTAAATTGTTATTCTTAACACAAGTCTGAGTGTGTTAGCCTCCTATTCAAGAGCTCCTGTTTTTTCCTTTTGCCCCTCCAAAATATCTACTTGTTATTTAAAGCTTTTTGCATATGCCTAGAAACCATTTTTCATATCACTCAACCTACAAACTATATGTTTAATCTAAACTGGGCTATTTGATGATTATTGCCATGGGCAAGGTCCACCCTTGCCCATGACTCCAGGGTTTCCCGACTGGTGACCAACGATCAGTTAACAAAAATAGCAAATGGAAGACAGCTTAATCATAATAGCCATGGGATTGCTTTGAATCTAACAGCTGCTCCACCATCCCGATGTCTGCCTTTTATTTTTATACCCATTTTCTTGGCATGAAGGTACACACAATCAAAGAGAAATAATTGGAAAAATGAAAATTAACTTTTAACAAATCACTTGATTAACATTCTATATTTTTGTATTGTGATTAAAAACAGAATAAAGGTTGCAGATAAGATAAATGATTTCATCACAGGTGGCTTAATTTTCTCATTACCCTGTGAGAAGTTTTGAGCTTACAATCAAGGAAAATTACTAATTGCTTTTAATAAAATGGAATAATTAATGAGAAGTTCTTAAAAGACAATTCAACAATCATATCATCGAGGCTGAGTGGTCTGGGAACACAATTCAAATTTAGACTGGTCATTTCTCAGGGTTCTTTACTAGGGAGTTCCTGAGTTACTGATTTGTGTAATCGAGTCATTGAGGCATACTGAAGCGTGATATACTTGTACTTCTTGCTTGGGCCTCTATGATTGATTTGTGTGCTGGCTTCATGAGAATAGGCTTCTGTGAGTGGGGAAGTTCTTGGGCTTGGTCTGTAGCTGCAGTTTTGTTGGGAATTATGTAGCTAAGTAAAAGTTAACCCATGTTAGTCTTTTTGGGATTGGGTTTAAGGGTCTGATCTTTTGGTGATGTTTTAGAGAATTAGGGTACAGGTGTTTTGCTCTTGCATTATTTCTTTTGAGACTAGGGGGAATAATAATCATGTCAATTCATAGGTAAGGGGCATTGATGAAAGAGGTCATGTAAAGGGGGACTGGGTGGGCAATCACATCTCTCCAAGGATCATTCTTTGGTCTCCCCAGCTACCACGCGTGACTCTGTCAAGGTGTTGTGGTCTGATGGCCCCCAGAAGATCATCATATTAAATATCTCCTCTCTTGTCTTTGTGTAAGCTGTCCTGCATGTCCAGAATGCATTTCTTACTCAACTCTGCCTCAAATAAATCTTTATTATCTGATATCTCTAGTTTCATGTATTAAACCTTCTCATCCTTAACTCTACCCCTCAAATTAATTTGTATACACTTTGTATTTATTTTGTAATTTTTGTATTCATATTTTCCCCTAATGGAATGTAAGTTAGATGAGAGCAGGATCTAGCAGCAGTGCCTATTCAGTGAATGGTGAATGTGTTACATTTCTTTTACTCCTTTGAAGACTTAAGGAGGAATAGCCAATGGAAGGACTAACAACATTGTCCTTTTCTTGCATCTCCTGAGTTCAGAGCATGTCTATGTATTAATGGTCTTGGTCTAAAAGAAGTTACTGATAGGTAGACACACAATAGCTTATCTAGTCTGTATCATCTATTCCTTTTATTGATTCTTTGCATAAAAAACTCACCTAAAACATTATATAAAGTGTCTGTGTCTTTACATAAAAAAGATATACAAAGTTAATATGACCAGGGATCAGTGAAATGGCTTATTCAAGAGTGGTGTTTTCTAGGAGGTATGGGCTCAGATCTATTTTTATTGAGAAAAATCTACATTCAGTTCATCCTACTACCTATATACATCCTACATACCAATAAGATGGCACAACCAGCATGGGAAAGGCAGAACTTAAAGAAGATTGCTACTCATGTTCTAGAAGCCCCAGAGAAGGAGTTAATGTGTTAGAGGTAGAGGAAGTCACTAACTCTGGAGTCATCAGATTTATGTTCAAATCCTACCTTTCAAGCTTACTACCTGTGTGATCTTGGGCCAATCCATGAAATGATAAAATTGGACTAATTAGTCTCTAAGGGGTCTGTCAGCTCTAGAATGCTGATCCTATGTTACTCCAGATTGGTATTTCTCTTCAGAGAAATAGGTATTTCTCTTAAGAAGTATGGAATTCATAAATTTAATGATGAAAAAAGTATTTTCCCAGAACCTTAAACTTCTTATTGAAAATAAGCAAGATAATAGTTACCAATTCCAATGATGATGAAGTGTTATGAACTTTAAAAAATTTTTATTTTTATTGCTTTTATTTCCATATAAATCTCATCATTCCTACCTAGGAAGCCATCAATTTCTTACCACAAAAGATAAGATGAAAGCAAAAAAAAGCAGTTTATTTTTATGTTATCATAATCTAATTTATTTTATTTTTCCCATTTTTCAGTTATATGTATGTAAAAACAATTTTTTACAATTGTTTTTTGATATTTTAGAATTCAGATCTTCTCCATCTCTTACCCTTCTTGCACTCTCTGAGGCAGTGAATAGTCTCATTTATTTATAATGATATTTTCATGTTATATATTTCCATATTGCTCAGGTTAAGTTGGAGACACATATGACATATACAATATAAATTTCATGGAGGAAATATAGTAGAAGATAGCATATTTGATCTTCAGTCAGACTCCAATACTTCCTTCTTTGACTGTGGATATCATTTTCATCATGAATCCCTTGTGGTTATCTTAGAGATTTTCTTTGCTGATAATGGTTTATTCCTTTGAAGTTAATCGTCATATAATATTTTTGTCATGGTATATATTTTTCTCCTGGTTCTTCTCATTTCCCTTTGCATCAGTTCATATAAATCTTTCCAGGTTTTTTTGAACTATTTCTATTAATTATTTCTTATGGCAAAATAGTATTCCATTACAATCACATATCACAACTTGTTCATGCATTCCTAAAATGATGTATAATCCCCCAGTTTTCAATTCTGTGCCAATACAAAAAGATCTGCTAAAAGTATTCTGATACAAGTAGATCCTTTCCCCTTATCTCTGATATCTGTGGGATACAGACCTAGTAGTGGTATTGTTGGGTAAAAGTGTATTCATGGTTTTAAGACCCTTTGAACCTGTTCCGTATTGCTTTCCAGAATGATTGTATCAGTACACAGTTCCACCAATATATATTAGTATCTCAATTTTTCCACATCCCCATGAACATTTATCATTTTTCTTTTTGGTCAACAAAAGCAGTTAAAAAAAAACAATCAACACATTAATTGAATCCCAAAAGTGTATGCAATGTTCCACACCCATAGTTTCCCACTTCCACAGACAAGAAAAGGTTTCTTCTTTATTATTTTTTCAGTGTCAATCTTGGTTGTTTTAATCACAAAATTATGGTTTATTTTATTTATGTTGTTATTGCTTTTCCCACTTGAATTGTTATAACAATTGAACATTTAATTCCATGTTCAGATGCTGGTATTTTTAGGTAGGCAAAAATTATTTCAATGTCTGTAAAATGTTTCTTAACAAATTTCTCATTTCTGATATTCTAGGTTATGAAAGGTCAGATATCATTGTTGCCCATTTTAATACCTTTTATTTAAGCTCTTCTCATTTGTTGATTGTTGGTTGTTATTGATTCTGGTGGTGTCACCTTTGCCCTTTTTCATAACCAATTAACAGGCTTTATGAGAAGCAAGAGAATGAAAGTAGGAAACCAAGGAGAAAATTATACTATGGTATTTCATTAGAGAAAGTGATGGAAAATGAAGTGACATTTTTTCTAATTTGGAATTTGATGAACTATTTTTGGATCCTGGCTTTTCTATGCTATTTTGTATATAATTTTCATAAAATTCAAGAGTTAAAATTTTTTGAGAGAAATTTTAGGAAAAGAAGCTCACTAACTCCTCAAATCAAGAAAGAGATTTTGCCTTGTGAACTCTTCCACCTAGTGACTGGTCAAGTATTAAATAGGGGTGTGTTCAGTTTTTGATTGATTAAACTAAAGGTTGCTGATTGATTACATTAGAAATAACAAAGAGAGATAATTCTATTTTCACATTTGTGATCATATAATGATAGGTTATAAGCTGGAAGGAACCTTAGGTATCACTGAATACCAATTTCTTATTTCATAAAGAAAATTAACTCAGAAACTTTGAGTGAGTTGCTCCAGGTCACATAAATGGTAGGTGGAAAATGGAATTTGAATCCATATCCCCTTATTTTGTTCCTTAGACTCATCCTCTATAAAATGAAAGATTAGACTAGATGATCCCCAAGGTCCCCTGTAGCTCAAAATCTTTTGATACATTTAGGATATTCAGACCCACAGTTGAAGCTTTCTACATGCTATTCCTCTCTCTCAATTTTAAGATTCTATGGTATCCTCCTGATACTTACATTGTCTATCCACATATGTGGATACACTGCTACACTAATTCACTGGAGAGAAGAAGGCTGACTCTCATGTTCAGCCTCATGACAATGGCATAGTATAATTATCCATTTTGACTGCTGCTATCTGTCTTGATGCTAAGTGATAGTTAAGCCAGTCAATGATATTGCTGAAATGATGAGTAGTCTACTCTTCAACCATTTTATGTGCCTCATAACTATTTGTAGAGAAATATATATTTTAAATTTTTAAATATTTTCCACATTTACATGATTGATTTTCTTTCTTTTTCTGCTTCTCTCCCCCTTCCCAGAGCCAACATGTAATTCCACTGAGTTGTACAAATGTTATCACTTGATACCTATTTCCATATTATTAATTTTTGCTATAGAGTGATCTTTTAAAGCCTAACCCCCAAATTACATACCCATATATACATGTGATAAGTGATGTCATATGTTTTTCTTTTGCATATCTACTCCCATGGTTCTTTCACTCAATGTGGTTAACATTCTTTCCTATAAGTCCTTCAGGAGTGTCCTGGCTTAATGACTTGTGTGTGGGGAAATATTAATATAAAATCCTTACAGGAGACCATGATCATAGTTCACCCAAATTTATTAAATCAGAGACTAAATATTATCTCCCATCCTTGTTAGCAAGTTTATTCTACTTATAGTGAAATATGACAATATTATCAGATGTTTAGAATAGAAAACCACATTTCCATTCAGTGAAAATCTTAAATAAATGCAAGGAAATAATTGAAATATATCAGAAATAGATGGTGGCAAATGGACAACAGCTCAGGGGAACTCTTCCAAAATTTCCTTCTAAAAAACTACAAATTAATGACTCAAATCTATTTATGGAGTGGTAGAGTCCACACAAGGTCAGGGTGAGACATTTTCCAGCCTAAGAAAACCTAGGAACTTGCTAGGGTGTTGGTCATCCTGGAGTGCAATGCAGCACACAGACCTTATAGTGGCTATATCAGTTGTAACAGTACCTTCCAGAGATCTCAGCCCATAGACAGTAAAGGAGTCAGGCAAATGGTCAGAAAGAAATTACAAGGGAATTTTTGCTGGAATTGGGTGCAGGAACTTGTTGCATTGCCCATATACAGTTCTGAGTCATAATTCCAGGGCAAAGAAAAACACTAGTTTTTGTTGCCACAGTAGTACAAGAGCACTAGTCTCGGTTCCAGGTCAAATAAGAGTGCTTGTGGTCTTTTAGAAGAGAACAGAGGCCTTAGACTCAGGTCCAAGATAGAAAGGAGCACTAACACTTGCAGCTACTGAAGATCAGGGACTTAGTCACAGTTCTAGGGCCACAAAGAGCTCTAGTACTTGTGGCTGCAGAAGAACAGGAATCCTTCCTGAGTAAAGATAAGAGCATAAACTAGGAGAGTTATAGCTACATCTTCCCTTGGATCATACAACCTGAGAAATGCCAAAAACTTATAGATTTCCCCAAAGTAACTGAAAACAGCAGTATAAAAAACCCTGAAACTTTCAACAGTATCCTCTCCATTCTGGGAGCAGAACCAAACTTAAGTATAAAGTTCAAAATAAATGCCAAAATAGCAAAAAGAAAAGTCTCAAAGAAACAAAAATGTGAGTTAAATATAAGCCCAGCAACAACTCTTGGAAGAGTCCAAAGAGAATTTTAAAAATTAAATAAGAAATATAGAGGAAAAATTGGGGGGAAATAAGAGTGAAGCAAGAACATTATGAAAAGAGAGTTAACAGTCTGGTTGGCAAAAAAAAATATTAAAGGAAATAACACCTTAAAAAACAAAATTGAACAAGTGATAAAACAGATACAAAAACATCCACTGAAGAGAACTCCTAAAAAGCATAATTGGCCAATTGGAAAAGGAAATACACAAAAATTCACTGAAGAAAAGAAATTCCTAAAAAGTAAAATTGACCAAATGGAAAAAGAGGTATAAAAACTTACTGAAGAAATATAATTCTAAAAAATAAAAATTGGGCTTGTAGAAGCTAATGATTCCAGGATATAGCAAGAAACAATTAAAGCGAAAAGAATAAAAAAATAGAAGAAAACCTGAAATATACTTGTTGGGAAAAAACTGACTTGGCAAACAGATCAGGGAGAGATAATTTAAGAATTATTGAATTTTTGGAAAGCGATCATCATAAAAGAACCTATACTTCATATTTCAAGAAATTATCAATGAAAACTGACCTGATATCCCAGAACCAATGGGTAAAATGGAAATTTAAAGAATATACCAGTGCATCCTGAAAGAAGTCCCAAAGTAAAAGCTCCCAGAATATTATGGAAAAATCTCAGAGTTCCCTGGTTGAAAATATTTAAGGCAGTAAGACAGAAACCATTCAAATATTATAGACCCACCCAGGATCATGCAAAATTTAGCAGCTTCTACATTAAAGTATCAGAAAGTTTTAAATATGACATTATAGAAAGCATAGAACCTACGTTTCCTACCAAGAATTAACCTATTCAACAAAACTGAGTATAATCTTTTAGAAGGAAAAGCAGATATTCAGCAAATGGAGGGCTTCCAAGTATTCCCAAAGAATACTTGATACAGAGCTGAATAAAAAATTTAACTTTCAAATATAAGACTTGAGATTAAAAAAAAAGAAAACAGACACAAAGATCAGGCAAAAGGATCTTTAATAATAAAAGAAAAATGTCTTCCATCTGGCAAGCTCCTGCTCCCCTACCAGCTCCCAAACTCAACAGGATCAAAATCTCAATCAAAAAGTCCTCCCTAGAGGTGGATTGGTACATTTATAGACCAATCCCACTCCAGGATGTAAGGGGAACGGAACCATGGGTATTGAAGGGAATGATGGGGGATGTAGTTCCCCAGCATACATTTTTTTTTCAAAACACACAGACTCAAGGTAAACATAAAAAGGTAAATTGAAAGAGAAACTGTAAGGTACTCAGTGAGAACAAAATGTTGACATTACTTTATGGAAAGATGAAATTTAAAATTCTAAAGACCTTTTTCATTGTTAGGGCAGTCAGAAGGAATATACAAAGACAGAGGGTACAGGTGTGAGTTGATGCTAATGGGATGACTTTTGTTTATAATTAAGAATTGAGAAAGGGATTTACTGAGAGAAGGGACAAAGGAAACATAGGGAACATGTTCTCACACAAAAGAGGCAAGAAAGGGCTTTTATGGTGAATGGGAAAATGGGAAAAGAGTGGAAGGCAACACTTGAACCTTATTGTCATCAGATTTAACTAAGAGGGAATAACATACACACTCATTTGGGTATCAGAATCTATCTCAAGGGAATGTGGGTTAAGGTAGGTAGTGGTCAGAAATAAAACTTACTTTTGAGGAAGGACAAAGTAAAGAGAGCAAAAATGATAAATGGGAAAAGAGATTGTAGGGAACGATATACTAAGTAATTATATTTTTGAAAGCGAATGGCTAAAATGACAAGAGGGCAGGCTAACAGATGTTGGACAGATTGTGGAAAAGTAGGGATACTAATACATGCCTTATGTACTAGTGGTGGAGCTATAAACTAACCCAGCCACTTTGGAGAACAATTTGGAATTATACTCAGAATTATAAAAGAAATACCATTGCTGGGTCTATTTCCCAAGGGGATTGGGGAGAAGGAAAAGAACCTAGATATTACAAAATATTTAGAGTAGCTTAGAAAAAGCTATATGAGATAATAAGGAGTAAAATAAGTAGGACCATATACGGCTACAAATTCAGAATATTCTACCTTGAATTAGGGCTGGAAGGAACCAGTGAGGTCATATAGTACAACCATTTCATTTTATGGATAAAGAACTTGAAACCAGGGAAATTAAAGTGATTTGCCTGAGGTAATACAAGGAGATCAAATCAGTCCTTACTTAAAGAAATTACTTTAGGCCATTCTTTGAAAAGTGAAAAAATTAAATCTGAAGCTTAAATACTATGGTCACATAATGAGAAGAAATGACTCATTAAAAAGACCCTGAAGTTAGGAAAGATAGAAAGATAGACAGAAAATATCATGGAAACAATGACCATGAGCTTGGACAGACTTTGAGGGAGAATAGAGGGTAGAAGTGTTTGACATGCTATGCTTTATGGAATCATGAAGAACCATACACAACTGAACAGCAATGACTCAACAATAACAATAAAACACTAGTCAGAATCCTAGGTGAGATTTGAACCCAGATATTCTTTGTTCCTCCTATATTCAGTTTTATATTGTTGTTATTTGTTATTTCCACATCCACCCTTGAAGTCATTATGTATAGGGTGTCCCAAAAGTATTAATGAAGCTTTAAACTATAGGAGCACTCTGTATATTGTTTCTGGTTCTTCAACTTCACTTTGTATCTATATATAACTTCCCATGCTTCTCTTTATACTTTTATTCATTGTTTCTTATGGCACGATAATATTTCTTTATATTCATGTGCCACATTTTTTGACTATTCCTCATCAAAGGGTTTTTACTTTGTTTCTAGTTCTTTAAACTACAAACATTAAAAAAAAAAAGATGTTGCAATAGATATTTTGGTACATATGAGATCTCTCTATTTTAAACCTTCTTGAGTTTTATGGCAAAATTCTAACTCAGAATAACTTTTAAAAACTCTTATTTTCTGTCTTAGTAACAATTCTAAGACAGAAGAGTAAGGACTAGGCAAATTGGGTTAAGTGACTTGCCCAAGGTCACAAAGCTAGGCAATATCTGAGGCCAGATTTGAACACATGTCCTCCCAACACTGAGTGTGGAACTTTATACACTGGGTGACCTAACTGACCTAAAATAACTTTTTACTGTGTTTCATTTACTGCTATTCTAACCAGAGGCTTGACTCAAGAATTTAGAATTGGTTATATTTGGTTTTTCTTTGAGAGAGAATTGGGTCATAGTGGGTAGAGAACAGGATTTAGAACCAATATGAATATGACACTGGTTGTGTAAACCTGATCAAGTAATTTGGCCAATCAGTATCCTAAATACATGAATCATGGAAACATAAATAAAAAAAATTATAAAAAAGAAAAAGAAAGATTTAGAAATTCTGATGATTTATGTGGGTTTATTTTGTATCCTGCAACTCTGCTAAAGTTATTAATTATTTCAACTAGTTTTTTAGTTGAATCTCTAGGATTCTCTAAGTATACCATCATATCATCCAGAAAGACTGATAGTTAAATTTCCTCATTGCCTACTTTAACTCCTTCAATTTCTTTTTCTTCTCTTATTGTTAAAGCTAACATTTCTAGTACAATATTAAATAATAGTTGTATAATGGACATCCTTGCATCACTCCTGATATTATTGGGAAATATTCCAACATCTCCATTGCAGATGATACTAACTGAAGGTTTTAGATAGATACCACTTATTATTTTAAGGAAAGTCCCACTTATTCTCATACTTTTAATACTAATGGATATTGTATTTTGTCAAAGGCTTTTTCAGCATCTATTGAGATAATCATGTGATTTCTGTCAGTTTGGTTATTGATATGATCAATTAGACTGATTGTTTCCCTAATATTAAACTAGCTTTGCATTCCTGGTATAAATCCCACCTGTATGTAGTATTAGGATTAATTGTTCTTTAAGATTGAGAGAATTCACTTGAGAATCCATCTGGCTCTGGGGATTTTTTCTTAGGGAGTTCAGTGATGGTTTATTCAAGTTCTTTTACTGATATGGGATTATTTAAGGGTCCTATTTCCTCCTTTGCTAATCTGGCAATTTACATTTTTGCAAATAATCATGTGTTCACCTAGATTGTCATATTTATTGTCATGTGATTGAGAAAAATAATTCCTAATAATTGCTTTAATTTCTTCTTTATTGGAGGTAAATTCATCCTTTTCATTTTTGATACTGGCAATTTTATTTTTTTACTTCCTTTTTAAAAAATTAAATTAAGCAATGCTCTATCTTTTCTATTTGCTCTCCCCATAAAACCAACTCCTAGTCTTATTTATCAGCTCAATAACTCTCTTATTTTCAATTGTATTAATTTTTCCTTTGATTTTTAGAATTTCTAATTTAGGCTTTAATTGGGGATTTTTAATTTCTTCTTTTTCTAGTTTTTCTTCATTGCATTCTCAATTCATTGATCTGCTTTCCCCCCTCTGTTTAATTGATGTAAGCATTCAGGGATATACATTTTTTAAGTATTGCTTTGATTGTATCACATACATTTTGATATTTTGTCTCCTCATTGTCATTCTCCAAAATGATATCAGTGATTATTTCTATAAATTGTTCTTTGACTCACTTCTTTTGAAGAATTAGATTATTTAGTTTCAAATTAATTTTTGTCTTTCTGTGAAACATTAGTGATTATAATTTTTATTGTATTATGTTCTGAAAAGGTTGCATTTGTTATTTCTGCTTTTCTGCATTTGGTTGAGATGTTTTTATGCCCTAGTACATGGTCAGCTTTTTCTGTATGTATCATGTGCTGCTGAAAGGAAAGTATACATTTTTTTAAATCCCCATTCAATTTTCTCCAGAGATCTAATCAATCTAACTTTTCTAGATGTACTTCCGGTCCTCACTTTGTGCTAGTGCCAGGGCCTGGGACCTCAAGGGATGGACTGAGATGCTCTTTTGCTGGTGTAGCCCCCATCCCAGGATCCTGAAATTATCTATTCTCAATCACAGAACCTAGGTAGGTGGTGGAGGTGGTTGGTTAGCACTCTGTGTGCAGTATTGCTTCTGCTCCTCCTTATCCTTTGAAAATTGACTCTGCCTAGCTTTCAAATTGCATTCAGTAGGAGAGCCCCATGACTCCTTCTTGCTGTTGAGTTTGGATTCCTATCTTTTTAAAGCACTTTTTAAAGTTCGGTATGGAAGGATAGTCAAAACAGTTTTGGCTTTTGCTGCTACTAAGCTACCATCTTGACTCTGCCCTTCCTTAATGCTTAAATCTAACTTTTCTAAAACACCATTCACTTCCTTTACTTGTTTCTTGTTTATTTATTTATTATTTTGGTTAAATATACCTAGTTCTGATAGGGGAAGGTTGAGGTACTCTACCAGTATAATTTTACTATCTATTTCCTCCTTAAGCTCATTTAGTTAATCTTTCAAAAATTTGGAGGTGATGCCATTTGGAGAATATATTTAAATATTAGTATTGTCTATATTACCTTTTATCGAGATGTAATAACCTTCCTTATTTCTTTTAATTAGATCTATTTTTGTCTTAGCTTTGTCTGAGATTGTTATTGATATTCTTGCCTTTTTTATCTTAGTTGAAGGCAGTCCAATAGATTCTGCTCCATTCCCTACCTTTACTCTGGGTCTGTCTACCTGCCTCAGATGTGTTTCTTATAAACAACATATAGGAGAATTCAAGTTTTTAATCCACTCTGCTATAACTTTCATTTTATGGGCTATTTCTTCTCATTTATATTCAGAGTTATGATTATGATCTATGTATTCTCCTCTGTATTGCTTTTCCTTTTAATACTGAACTTATTACAAACAATTTTTCAGTGCCCTCACTGTCTATGGGCCATTAAAACCCACCACCACTCCCTTGCTATTCTCTGACAGTGACACTCTCATAAAAGATAAAAAAGGCATCAGCAACAGGTGGAAAGAACACTTCAGTCAGCTTCTCAACCGACCATCTTCAGTTGACCAAAGTGCCCTTGACCAGATCCCCCTAACCCGCACCATTGAACAACTTGATGTCCCTCCTTCAATAGAGGAAGTTCAAAAAGCCATTAAACAAATGAGTGCAGGCAAGGCACCCAGTAAAGACGGGAACCCAACTGAGGTGTACAAGGCTTTAATGGAAAGGCACTCCAGGCATTCCACATAGTGCTGACCAGCATATGGGAAGAGGAAGACATGCCCCCAGAATTCAGAGATGCCTCCATCGTAGCCCTATACAAGACCAAAGGCTCACAAGCAGCCTGTGACAACTACAGAGGCATCTCACTACTCTCCACTGCTGGAAAGATCCTCACCCATGCTATACTCAACAGACTCCTGTCATCTGTTTCAGAGCAGAACCTGCCTGAATCACAATGTGGCTTCCGACCAGATTGCAGCACCATCGACATGGTCTTCACAATGAGGCAAATGCAGGAAAAATGCCTTGAGCAGAACCTAAGTCTCTACATTGTCTTCATAGACCTGACAAAGGCGTTCGACACAGTGAACAGGGATGCATTGTGGGTGAACCTCAGCAAGCTCGGTTGCCCAGCAAAATTCGTCAAACTGATTCAGCTCTTTCATGTCGACATGACAGGGGAAGTCCTATCTGGTGGAGAGACTTCTGATCGCTTCAACATCTCCAATCGCTCCGGTACTATTCAACCTATTTTTCACCCAGGTATTATGACATGCTGTGATGGATCTAGACCTGGGCATCTACATTAAATACCGACTGAATGGCTCACTATTCGACCTTCGCCGCCTGACTGCAAAAATAAAGACAACAGAGAGACTCATCCTGGAAGCTCTCTTCGCAGATGATTGTGCTCTCATGGCCCACCAAGAAAGTCATCTTCAAACCATTGTGGACAGGTTCTCTACTGCAACAAAACTGTTTGGCCTGACTATCAGCCTCAGCAAAACAGAGGTGCTGTTCCAACCCACACCAGGGAGGCCAACTAACCAGCCATGCATTATAATTGATGGCACGCAGCTTTCTAACATCAACACTTTCAAGTACCTGGGCAGCACCATTGCCAACGATGGGTCCCTAGACCATGAGATTAATGCCAGGATCCAAAAGGCCAGTCAGGCACTCGGG
The DNA here is from genome assembly GCF_027887165.1 of Monodelphis domestica. NCBI lineage: Eukaryota > Metazoa > Chordata > Mammalia > Didelphimorphia > Didelphidae > Monodelphis > Monodelphis domestica. The sequence goes on along the minus strand of NC_077228.1, from coordinate 196,288,716 downwards.
CAGCTGCGCTGCAAAGTCCTCCAATACAGAGGTGTAAGCACTGCAACGAAGCTCAAAGTGTACAATGCAGTGGTCCTCAATTCGCTCCTGTATGGTTGTGAGACATGGACACTGTACCGGAAGCACATGAAACAGCTGGAGCAATTCCACCAATGCTCTCTCCGGTCAATCATGAGGATCCGATGGCAGGACCAAATCACCAACCAGGAAGTCCTCGACAGAGCCAACTCCACCAGCATTGAAGTCATGGTCCTCAAAACCCAGCTACAATGATCTGGACACATCATCCACATGGACCCACAGCGAATACCAAGACAGGTATTCTATGGTGAACTGTCAGCTGGACTCAGGAAACAAGGTCAACCAAAGAAAAGATTCAAGGATCAGCTAAAGTCAAACTTGAAGTGGGCTGGTATTACACCAAAGCAACTAGAACTTGCTGCCTCTGTCAGAAACAGCTAGCAAACCCACATTAACCCTGCCGCCACCACCTTTGAAGATGAATGATGTCGATGTCTTGCCGCTGCGTGTGAATGCCGACACCAGGCCAGAACCACACCTCCCGTAACAACTGGCGTCCCATGCCCCATGTGCCACAAACTCTGCGCCTCAGCCTTTGGACTTCAAAGCCATATGAGGGTACACCGTAGATGATAATGCAAAAAGACAATTGTCATTCTCGGTCACCGAGAGACTACCACTACTGAACTTCCTCCTTTTATCTTGTCCTTCCACATATTTATTTTGCTTTTAATTACCCCTCTCCAATTCCCTCTTCCTGATATTTCTCCCCTCCTCACCACCACCTTTCTTATTCCCCTTCTATTTCATTATTGGATAAGATAGGATTCTACACCACAATAAGTTTGGCTGTTATTCCCTCTCTGAGCCAATTCTGATGACAATAATATTTAAGCATTTTCCATCACCACCTTCATTCTCCCCTCCTATGTAATATTTTTTTTCATTCCTCTTTAGGTGATATAATTTATCCCACTTTACCTCTCTCTTTCCTTTTCTTTCAGTGTTATCCTCTTTTTTACCCCTTGATGTTTTTTTTGCATGTCATCCTAAACAGTTTACTACCATTCCCTCTGTCTATGTATACTTCTTCTAACTACTATGATAATGATAAAAGTCTTAAGAGTTAACAAATATGATCTTTTCATGTAGGAATATAAACAATTCAACTTTATTGAGTCCCTTAAATTTTCTCTTTTTTATTTACTTTTTTTACACTTCTCTTGAATCTTTATTTGGACATCCAAATTTCTGTTTAGGTCTGTTTTTTTCATCAGGAATGCCTGGTGATCTTCTGTTTTTTTAGATGGCCATTTTTTTGCCCAGAAGAATATAGTTAGTTTTGGTGGGTGGGTGATTATTGGTTGTAAACTCAGTTCCCTTGCCTTCTGGAATATCATATTCCAAGCCTTTTGATTCTTTAATGTAGAAGCTGCCAAATCCAGTGTAATCCTGACTGTAGCTCCATGATATTTGAATTGTTTCTTTCTGGGTGCTTGTAATATTGCTGATGGCTTGCAAACCTCAGAGCACTGTGAGTTACCCTGTACTGGGGCTCAGAGTCTGGCCTCAGGGATGGTAGGGGCTTTGGATCTCATTCTGGCCTTGATCAGATGAGGCACATGTGGACTCCATTGCTCTGGGGCTTCCAAATTTGCCTTGAACTTGGATAGAGGCTAGTTATGGGCCTAGGTTTGGGTTTATACAGGCCAGGTGTGCTGTGGACTGCCTTGATCTGGGGTTTAATGTCCTCACTGAAGTCTTGGACTGGACTTACATTGCTTTGTGCTGGGATTCAGTATCTCACTCCAGGGTTGGACAAGGACTTGGAACTTTAAGAAATGTGCATGGGGTTGCACTGCTGTTGGCTTAGGCAGGATCTCAGGGTCTTGACCTTGGCTTGAGTCCAGTTCAGAACCTGGAACAGTAGATGTGGGATGTGGGAGCCTTGCTTTTGGCTTGCCTAGGTACTTATTCTTTGATGTTGCCTCCTATGGACTGTGTTCCCTTCTCACCCAAGTGAACAAGACTCTCTCTGCCTACCTTTCTAGTTGTTTTCTGCTTGTTTCATTGTTGGTTCTTCCATTCCAGTATTTGTTTTGAAGAATTATTTTTAGGTTCATTGGCGAGGATTCTCAGAGTGGTTCTAGATTTCCTTGCTTCTATACCACCATCTTGGCTCCCTAGTTGATATTTATATAGAAGTTTAAGGTTTGCAAAGCTCTTTAAATGATCCAATTTAATCTTCATAATAATGCTATGAGGTAAATGCTACTGTCCCATTTCCCCATTCTACATATGGGGAAACTGAGACCAAGTTTAATTCTAACCCTCTTATCTATTACACGAAGCTATCTCTATTCTTTGGGGAGCTAAGGAGTGCAGTGTATATATTGCCTGGCCTAGTGTCAAGGAAACTCATTTCCTGAGTTTGAATCTGGTCTCAGACATGTACTAGCTGTAAGACCCTAGACAAATCACTTAACCTTGTTTGCTTCAGTTCCTCATCTGTAAAATGAACTAGAGAAGGAAATGACAAACCACTCCAGTATATATATATATTTTGCCAAGAAAACCCCAAATGGGTTCATGAAATGTCTAAAACAACTAACCAACAATGTCATTTTTCATTTTGTTCTATAGGCAACTTGTGTACCTATTTCATCTCCACTTGACTATGTAAACCTTAAAATTTCTTAGACTTATAAATGTTGGAAATTTCACCATTGGGAAATTTCATACTTGAAAAATTTCCCACTGATAGTCTATTGGAATGTGAACCCCCCCTTGGCATGGGAGGGTCCTTCTCCTCCCTACTTAAGATTACTTTAGGACAGAAACCTTTTGCTGAACAATGGAAAGGGCTTTGACCTATACTTAAACATAGAACAGGAAGTTCCTTGAGTCATGATTGATTTTAGAATTGATACAATATAGATACTTGGAATGACAGAACCAGGTCTTACTTACAATCTCCACCCTACTTGGTCCTAACAGGATTTAGGAAGGGCTGCAGCATAGATCAAAATTTAATTATTTGAGAATATGACCTTCAACAGACATGTGCAAAGGGGCAGACCTCTGGGTGGTCCTGGGTTAAGCTAGAGCCACCATTGGCACAGGGAAGACATAGACAGTGATTAGTAGATGTGAGAACTGAGGGGAGGAAACTGAGATGGTTTCCTTAAAGATAGCGGGGTCTGAGGACTGAGGAGGTTGCTCTGTGGGAGGACCAGGAGAGAAGGCTGGCTCTGAAGGAGGAGAATTCTCTGGAAACATTTCTTGAAAGGAGGCTCTCTTGAAGGTGGAGCCTGAGGTTGGCATGAGAAGCCTTACCAAGAGAGATCTTGGGTGAGTGATAAAACCAACTGACTGATTTATTCATACTTATTCCTTTCTTACTTTCTCTCTTTTTCTATTGATTAATCAGTGTATTATAAATTAAATTTCTCTATAAAACCGAGTTGGCTTGGGCATATTCATAAATTGGGAATATATTCCCTGGTGACCATCTTATATTTATATAAAACCAAGACACAGTAGAAAACATATTTCAGCGGTCATAATTGATATATATATATTTCCCTTGCTCCCAAACATTTTAATTATCACAGTTTATGGCTCCCACTTTCTTATCTACAACTATTTAACACTCAAACTATTTTAAATCTAACAGTTTATGGCTCCCACTCTCTTATCTACAACTATTTAACACTCAAAACTATTTTAAATCTAACAACTACAAGCTTCTTGAGGTCAGGAACCAAGACTTTTTTTCTTCTTAGTTTAAATAGTTATATAGAATAATTCTTTTACAAGATTTCTTTATTCATGTTTTATCATGGGCCTCATATAGAGAGTTTAGAATGGATCCTAGCTCTTTGTTTTTGAGAAATAGTTGCTGTGTAGTGGAGAGAACTATGTTGGAACCAGGAAGACCTATGCAAGAGTCCTATCTCTCATTTATACCTGTTGTGTATATATTAGATACAGAGGAAATATTTGTTGGATCGAATCTAGATTTTTATGACATACCTTTCCAAGTCCATTAAATAATGAGAAAAAAGGGAAAAATTCTTTATCAGAAATTATATAATTTATTTTGACTGGATTATATTATCTTCTTTTCAAGATGAGTGCAATCTAATAGTCCAGAGGAAGAATAGTGAGTTGGAAAAGAGATGTTCTGAAGGCAGATACTGCTGAAAAGAGTAAATTGGCTGTGGGTTCTTCAGGAAGGGGACGTTGGTGAGCAGTAAGTGAGGGTTTTGCTAAAAAGATCTTAGGATCCCTGAGCTAGACTTGGAGGTGGACTGAATCTCAGAGGCCATCCCACTTGTTTTACAGATGAGAAAACTGAGTCCCACAGAAACTAAATCCAATAGCCTTAGAGACATAGGCAGAATTTAAAAATAATTTGTCAGGTTCCTTTCTTTTCTGTGTCCTGGGCCATATATATATATATTTCTTCATCCATGAGAAATAGAAGTGAAGCTCTGCCATGTATCCTGAATCAAGTTAGACCAAGTTATATTCTTGGGAGTACTGGAACAAAGAACCAAAAGTTGCAGTATTGAATAAGAAAGTGATCAATTCAAAGACATGGTGATTTCCATGAGCTAGGGCAGCGTTGACAAATGTTTTTGAGTTTGCTTGCCCAAACTGCAACTTCAAGCTGCCTTTGAGCTCCCCACATTACCTCCGAGAGTGGAAGGAGGAAGTGTTCACTTTGGGCAGCTAGACAAAAGGGTGGGGCATGCAAAAAAATGTCTTGGGAACTGGAGAGTATGAGAATGGAGCAGCCCCTCCCCCCATCCTGCCCCTTCCTGGTGTTGGCACCCAGTGTCAATACTTCACCAATGCTGAGCTAGGATTTTGACATCTTGGCTTTTTAACAGGTGGGTTCGCAACAGTGACAACAGCAGGCTGGACGGCAACAAGACTGGCCACAGTAGGATGGACGACAGCAAGAGGCCTGGGCATGGTGGAGCTGGCAGCAAGATGGGGGAGTGCAGCTGACCACGCAGCAGGGTGGCAGGCAAGTACCCTCCACCCTGCAGTCTGGGCGGCACCATTTGGTGCGGCAGCTCTCACCTCCACAGCACTCAGGTTGATAACACCTGGTCCTGCAGGTGGTCTCACAGTTGGGCCCACAGCAGCTTCCAGAGCCACCTTGTTGGCAGCAGCCGGTCCCACATCCTCCCTGTTGGCAGCAGCCGGTTCCACAGCTCTCCTGGCAGCAGCTAGATCCACAGTTTCCTCCAGTAGAGCAGCTGGGGAAGCCACAGAAGCTGGTGGAACAGGTGTTACAGCAGGACATGATGTCTGGAGGTTTCTGGCAAAGAGAAGTTTCCCAAATTTAAGTGTCTCTTTGTTTGCTGTGCCTTTTTATATGCCTTTCTCAGCTATTGTTTACAAGATGTTTAATAGCTCTTCCTTATTTTGATTTTAAACAGTTTCCTTCTGAGACACTGGTTGAGCTGTTAGCAAGACCTTTCAGAAAGCTTTGAAAGTTGATTTCATTTGGTTTGTAATTAAGATTCATCATCATCATTATCATCAGTGCCTATTAATGTTCCTTGGATGCACAGCTTCAGACTAAGCAGGATCTGACTTTTACTCATGCAGTGGGAGTGGGCTGTTTTATCTTCAGAGGTGGTTACTATTATTCAACAATAATCTTTTAAAATTTTTTGTGCAGGGCAGCTAAGTGGCTCAGTAGACTGAGAGCTGGGCCTAGAGATGGGTGGTCATCTGGCCTCAGACATTTCCTAACTGTATGACCTTGGGCAAGTCAGTTAATCTCCATTCCCTAGCCCTTAGTAGTCTTCTGCATTAGAACACAGTATACAATATTGATTCTAAGATGGAGAGTAAGGGCTAAAAAAACAAATAACTGTGAGTGTATTCTGTAGGGTTAATAGATATATCTGAATGCACAGGGCCAACACTGCCCTAGTCCCTTTTCTGAGGGCATGTCCCATTTTTAAAAAAGCTTATTTATTTATTTAATTAATTTAGAATATTTTTCCATAGTTACATGAATCTTGTTCTTTCCCTCCCCTCCTCCCACCACCCTCCCATAGCCAATAAGCCATTCCACTCAGTTTTACATGTGTCATTGATCAAGACCTATTTCCATATTATTGGTATTTGCAGTAGGGTGATCTTTTAGAGTCTACATCCCCAATCATATCCCCATTGACCCATGTGATCGAGCAGTTGTTTTTCTTCTGTGTTTCTACTCCCACAGTTCTTTCTCTGGATGTGGATAGTGTTTTTTCTCATAAGTCCCTCAAAACTGTTCTGGATCATTGCATTGCTACTAGTCGGGGAGTCTGTTACATTCGACTGTGCCACAGTATATCAGTCTCTGTGTACAACGATCTCCTGATTCTGCTCCTTTCACTCTGCATCACTTCTTGGAGGTCATTCTAGTTCACATGGAATCCCTCCAGTTCATTATTCCTTTGAGCACAAAAGTATTCCATCACCAACATATACCACAATTTGTTCAGCCATTCCCCAATTGAAGGGCACCCCCTTCCAATTTTTTGCTACCACAAAGAGTGCAGCTATGACTATTCTTGTACACGTCTTTTCCCTTATAATCTCTTTGGGGTACAAACCCAGCAGTGCTTTGGCTGGGTCAAAGGGCAGACAGTTTTTTAACGCCCATTGGGCATAGTTCCAAGTTGCCTTTCAGAAGGGCATGTCCTATTTTAGTCAATGAGAAGAGGTTTTAAGAGAAATCCAGGAAATTGGGTAAAGTGGGTCTCTTGAGATTGTGATAGCACCTCCAAATGGAGTTGTTGTGAGGATCTAATGGGACATTTACTAGAGAAGGAAATGACAAATCACTACCACTTCTTTGCCAGGAAAACTCCATGAACAGTACTTGCATGCTGGTCCATGTGACTGATCCACTGGCAACATTGTCTATGTAGTCATGAAGAGTCAGACACTACTGAACAATAACAATATAGAATATTTAAAGAGCTTTACAAACTTTAAAGTGCTATATAAATAATAGTTGTATTACATTATATCATATGATGTCAATCTGATCCATATTACATTATTATATTATATCATATCATATATCATACAGGTAGGTGGTACTATAGAAAGCACTGGACTTGGAATCAGCCAGCTTCAAGACTCCCACTAGCTTTGTGATTCTAATCTAGGCAAGACATTTAACATGTTTGCCTCACTTTCCTCATCTCCAAAATGAAGATAAAAATTGTACCTATTTTCTAAGGTTGTTACAAGGATTAAACAAAATATTATTTTAAGTGCTTTACAAACCTTAATGTGTTATATAAATGCTATTATTGTTAATAATATTTTTTATCATTATTTAACTTCTTATTTTCTCCAGGAAACTTTTCAAGACTCCAAGTCACAGAGAAATTGATGATCTGTATCTGTGAAGGGAATTTCCAAACAGGGCATTTAATAAATGTATTGATTTCACTCCTCCCCTAAAAATTACAAGTCCAAGAGAGATACAACAATATGGCAATTTTTTTCCCCTTCTTTTTTTGGTAGTGGTAGGGAATAAAGAAAGCTTATTGGATATCAAAGATGTGTGTTTGTGAGAATGTATGTGTGTTCCCTACCTAAGTTCTCATTAGTATAGGGAGTTATGCGTGGGGGACTTTTTCTATCAATGAAGATCAACTCTTCTATGAAACTTAGAGTTTGTAAGGGTGCCTGGGATATTGACTGGTAAATTAATATTTTGGGAAGCTAATAGAAGAAATTTTACTTTTATAAAAGCCCAGATAAAAGTTTAAATGATGTGGTTTGGGAATTTTTAATCTTTTGTCTTTACCCAGAGAGTCGTGCGAGTTAAACTGAAAAAAGCTAGGCAGGCATATGCCTGAAGAGTAAGATCAAAATGTGACTATTATGAATGTGTGATTGGCTTTATTTTGGAAAGATGGTTCCTAAGATGTGATTCATCAGAGCAAAATGGTTTTGTTGCTTAACCATAAATTCTTACTCTTAATATTGAGTTTTTTTAATCATTCATCTAATTTTATCTAAAAGGTGCAGCACATTGAGCATTTCCTTCTTGAGTTAACTTAGGTTAGTGATATAAACCTTTTATCTCTTTAATTCCTGAGCTATTTCAGTGTCATGGGAGTCTGATGCCTAGGTGTCATGAATCTCATTAACTGTAGTCTGTAAAAAAAAAAAAAAGAGGAATATGTGATGAACTAAGCAAGGTAGGAATATGGATTGCATCTTATTCTCTCTTGTATAGCCAAATGTAAAGCCTACCAACACAACTACACATTTTCATCTCTCAAGAGCTCTCCCTCTGCTGTGTGTCCCCCTATCTCCCCACCCCCTTTCCAAACTGGGCTTTAGCCTCTAAGAGTGAATATAACTTACCTGCTAATCAGGAACTTTCAGTAGCAGCTACAAAGGTGCCATTAGGTAAATATTTTCTCCTAGCCCCTCCTATCACACCCATCCTTTGTTCTGCTAGATCAGGGGTCCCCAAACTTTTTACCCAGGGGGCCAGTTCACTGTCCCTCAGACCATTGGAGGGCCGGACTATAAAACCCTAACCCTAACCCTAACAGGGCAGCAGTATACACAATGCAGAATCCCCTCCTCCAGATCACAGCTCACCATGCTGATGTCTTCCATTGTGCAGCCACATAATCCTTTGCATGGCACCTCCTTCTAAGGCTCAACACAAAGGATTATGTCACTGGAAGTACTACTGTGCATGAGTGATGCTGTGCTTTGCAGCTCTGCCACATACACTGCTCCTCTCACTGACCACCAATGAAAGAGGTTCCCCTTCTGGAAATGCTGTGGGGGCTGGATACATGGCCTCAAGATACATGTGGCCCATAGGCCGTAGTTCTAGATTATGAGTAGGAATAGAATGCAATAGATTTTTGGATCTCCTTCCCATTTTCCCCTAAACCCACCTTTTTTCAGACTTCCCAATTTCTGTCAAGGGCACCACAGTCCTTTCAGTTACCTAACTGATCATTTTTGGGAGTATCATTTTAGGTATAACATTATATCACCTGTTTCTTACTCTCCCACATTCCAATTATCCAATCAGTTGCCAGATCTTGTTGTTTTTATTTTCCCATCTTTTCAATATGTCCTCTTTTCTCCATTACTACAGCCTGCTTTATTCAGGCCTCCATCAACTCTTTCCTGGAAAATTACCTTATTGTTGATCTCTCTTCAATTCAATTCATCCTCCATACAGTTCGCAAAGTAATTTTATCTCAGTACTAATTTGACCATGTCTCTCCTTGACTTAACAAACTCTTTTGACTCTGGAATCAAATATTATTTCATTAAAATTTTTTTTAAATTTTGTACAAATTTTATAATGTAATATTTATTTATATAGAAACACAGACATAATTTATGAATAAGTACATGCACACATACAGGAAGTGCATAATTTTTCCTTCCTTCCTTCCTTCCTTCCTTCCTTCCTTCCTTCCTTCCTTCCTTCCTTCCTTCCTTCCTTCCTTCCTTCCTTCCTTCCTTCCTTCCTTCCTTCCTTCCTCCCTTCCTTCCTTCCTCCCTTCCTCCCTTCCTCCCTTCCTCCCTTCCTCCCTCCCTCCCTTCCTCCCTCCCTCCCTCCCTCCCTCCCTCCCTCCCTTCCTCCCTTCCTTCCTTCCTTCCTTCCTTCCTTCCTTCCTTCCTTCCTTCCTTCCTTCCTTCCTTCCTTCCTTCCTTCCTTCCTTCCTTCCTTCCTTCCTTCCTTCCTTCCTTCCTTCCTTCCTTCCTTCCTTCCTTCCTTCCTTCCTCCCTTCCTCCCTTCCTCCCTTCCTCCCTCCCTCCCTCCCTCCCTCCCTCCCTCCCTCCCTTCCTCCCTTCCTTCCTTCCTTCCTTCCTTCCTTCCTTCCTTCCTTCCTTCCTTCCTTCCTTCCTTCCTTCCTTCCTTCCTTCCTTCCTTCCTTCCTTCCTTCCTTCCTTCCTTCCTTCCTTTTCTCATTTCTCTAGCAAATTGTCCCACTTCATCATATAGACTCTTTCATTTATCTTTAGTCTCTCCCTTTCTACTATATGTTTCCTATTGCCTACATGTTTCTTTTCAACTAACAAGCATTTTTTTGGTCCTCCCACCCCCCCCCACCCAGCCCCTAGAGGAAAAAAAAAATCTTTGTAATAAATGAGAATATTCAAGTAAAACAAATTTTCACTTTAAATAAAATAAAAATTTTAATGATTATCACCTGGAAAATAATTTTAAAAAGAAGTGACTTTTTCATACCATATTTATTAGAAATTAAAAAAATAAATTCTGACAAGTATAATTTTAAAACATATGAAACAAAGAATTATTGTGCAAAGAGAAATTCAAGTGCATTTTTGCATCAAAGATGAGACATGTAAACCTCAAAATTCCTTAGACTTATAAATATTGGAAATTTCACCATTGGGATATTTCATACTTGGAAAATTTCTTACTGATAGTCTATTGGAATGGGAACTCCATTGGCATGGGAGGTTCCTTCTCTTCCCTTCTTAAGATTACTTTAGGACAGAAACCCTTTGCTGAACAATGGAAAGGACTTTGACCTATGCTTAAGCATAGAACAGGAATTTCTTTGAGTCTTGATTGATTTTAGAATTGATACAATGGAGATACTTGGAATAAATCTCCACCCTATTCAGTCCTAATAGGATTGAGTAAGGGCTGCAGCCTAGATCAAAATTTAATTATTCCAATCTCTACCATACTCAAGTTAACAGGATTTAGAAAGGGCTGTAACAAAAGAGTAAAGATTTAATCATTTGAAAAATATGACCTTCAACAGACATGTGCAAAAGCCAGAAACCTCTGGGCGGTCCTGGGTTAAGCGAGAGCCTCCATTGACAGGGAAATTGATGAAGAGTGATTGGTAGATGTGAGGACTGAGGGGAGGCAACTTGGATGGTGTCCTTAAAGATAGGAGGGTCTGGAGACTCAGGAGGGAGGATGGAGTTTTTTGGTCGGTGGTTCCTGGGCTCTGAGGAAGCTTGCTCTGAAGGAAGCTGAAGGTGGGGGCCTCTGAGACTGTTTCTCCATTTTGGACACGTGAGTAATAGGGACTGATCTCCTTTCTTTGCCCCAGCTATCTAAGGGCTTGGGCCTTTTGGCCCAGCCTAAACAGAAGGGGTATTTAAGCCCTATTCCCTTCTCTCCCCTTTCTCTCTCTATATATATCTCTAATTCCTTTCTTGCTCCTATTGTAATTAAACTCCAAAAAAGGCTGACGGCTGACTTGAGTTTTTCATTTAGGAATTACATAGCTGATTCCTTGGCGACCTTAAATTAATATATATCAGTCTTTTAAAGTGATTCCCTTGTAACAGACATTGTAATGATTTGTTGAGATATTTTTTTCCTTTTTTTGTCTGGGGATTTCTAAGCATCTCTACATTCAAGGATTCAAGGTTTCACCTTTTAAAAAGCAAGGATTGGAATGTTAAGTAGAGATTATGGATTCTAAGTTTGTTAGACTTCTGAAATTCCTAAGGAATCCAATGAGTACTTAGTTAATTTCAAAATCATATCCCAACCATAAAATTGACATAAACTCATTGGTCTTCAGCAGGTGGGTTCACAACAATGGCAACAGCAGGCTGGACGGCAACAAGACTGGCCACAGTAGGATGGGCGGCAACAAGAGGCCTGGGCATGGTGGAGCTGGCAGCAAGATGGGGGAGTGCAGCTGACCACGCAGCAGGGTGGCAGGCAAGTGCCCTCAACCCTGCAGTCTGGGCGGCACCACCTGGTGCGGCAGCTCTCACCTCCACAGCATTCAGGTTGGTAACACCTGGTCCTGCAGGTGGTCTCACAGTTGGTTCCACAACTGGTCCCACAGCCTCCCTGTTGGCAGCAACCAGTCCCACAGTTCTCTTGGCAGCAGCTAGAACCACAGTTTCCTCCAGTAGAGCAGCTGGGGAAGCCACAGAAGCTAGTGGAGCAGGAGTTGCAGCAGGACATGGTTTTAGTGGACCTGTTTCTGGTTTATTTGCAAAATGAAAATTTTCAAATTTGACTGAACTCAGACAATCAGCCTTTTATAAACCTCTCCTGCTACTGTTTATGTGACAAGTAAGCACTTCTGTTTTACTATTGTTAAATGTTTCCTACTATCCCCTCTGATCATAACCTATGAGTTATTTTTAAAATATTGCCAAAGCAATAAAATTGGGTTTGCTTTGTTGCTCATTGAATACTCATTGAATCTTTATAATTGGAAGAATGATGAGACAGTCTCATCTCTCAAAGATCCTGTCATTAACATGCAAACTTTAGCCTATTTTTTCCATTTGTCAAGCCTTCACCTAAAAGTTTAACTAATAGACATGGGCTAGTATTTTTAAAAATAACTTAAAAAATAAAAATGAAAATAAAAAATTGCCATCTTTCTGACAAATTCAATGATAGAGCCAGAATCTCAAAAGATTGAAAATCTATATTATTGTACTGAAGTACATAATATATATATATATATATATATATATATATATATATATATGTTAACTCTCATACTGGGGTTTAAAAAATCAATTTCAGAAATACAATATGGGGGAAGGATGGGTAGACAGCAATTTTATTAGAAATATATCTTGGGGTTAGCTGTCAGAAAGTCTAATGAGATCTTGGAATATGATGAGAGATAGGGAGTCAGAAATAAGAAGTAATAATCCTTTTGTGCTATATCCTGTTTCTACTATGTGTGGACTTACACTGTTAATGTTCTAGGGATGCAATTTTAGGAAGATTATTGATAAGTTGGAGAACTTCCATAAGAGGATAATTACAGTCTTGAGTTCATTACATATAGGGATTGGTCAAAGGAACTGGGATGTTTATTTAGAGAAGAGCATAATCATGTAGCATGGTAGGGAAGGGACAGGAACTAATAATGGTTTTCAAATATTTAAAGGACTATTTTATGGAAAGTGATTCAAATGATTGTGCCAATAAGAAGTGACAAAAAGAATAGATTCTAGAGAAATTGTGAAGACAGCTATGTACTAATGCAAAATGAACCATTTACAAAATTTAAAGAACAATTTATACCATGAAAACATTTGAGAGAAAAACAACTATGAGAAGTTGTAGAACTCTGATCAGTGTGATAATAAACCATTAATCCAAAAGAATGAAGATGAAACATACCACTGACCTCCTGCCCGAGAGGTGATGTATTTGAAATGTAGAAAGAGATATATTTTTAGACATGGTCAATGAAGGAATTTATTTTTCCAGACTATAGTTATGTAAAGAAGCATTTCTTTTTCTTTTCTCACTTGGGGGGGGGGTAGTGAGGAGAGATCAATGGGAGGAAAAATATATTTATTCAATAATATATCACATTTATTTAAGTATAGTTTATTACTGTGCATTGGTGTTGCTAAGATGAATTAAAACTCAGATACTGAACTACACTGAAAAGAGAAATAGTGAAAATATACTGCATTGTCTTGCTAATAAATAGTATTTCATTGCTTTACCTTAATGGAGTAGGACTATCATTGCTGTGGTTACTGGGATAGAATGATGAGTATTCATTGAAAAAACAATATAAATGATTTAAGGTGGACACTGTTAGAAAATTTTTTAATCTTGACATTGCTAAGATATATACTATATACTTTTTAAAAAAGTAAGTGGAAGATAGAAAAAAATTAGAAGACACAGAAAAGAAGTATTACCATGTTAAATGATATGTACTTAAAGAAACATGGGTAGATTTATTAATTCATATCTTCTTTTTCTGTCCATCATATATGGGAATATATATATATATAATAACTGTTACATTTACTATAAAAATAATATATTTTTTAAAAAGAAAAGAGATTTAGGGTTTTCTGTTTGATTTTAGAGGACAGAACCTGGAGCAAAGGGTAGTCATTTCAAAGAGGGAAGTTCAGGCTTGATGTGAGGAAGAACTTCTTACCAATGAGGGCTATCTACAACTGGAATGACTTGTAATGGGAGGGGGGGTTGGTTTCCTTTATCACAGGTCTGTAAGAAAATACTGGATGACTCCTTGTCAGATATATTGTAAAAATCACTGCAAACCTTTATAATTGTGAAATTCTTTGATTCTGTGATTAATTCAGTATGTGTCTTTCTCTGATGAACTAAAAGAATTGGATTAACTTTCATTGTGCTTTTTTCACCTTTCTCTGCTTTGTCAGAGATGTAAATATCTACGTTTTCTCCAGTTATTCAGATAGCTCAAAACTCCCCCAAGATTGTGGAAATTTCTAAGAGTAATTGTATAGATCTCAACATTTTAGTTAACATTTGCCATTTATGGAAGATATACAAGCCATACAGAGACCTCCTCCATCTTTATTTGGTCATTTAGCCTTAATTGACTAGTTAGTTGAACTGAAGAATCATGATCTTGTTAATAGGAGGATCATTGAAAAAATAAAGATTTCAGACAATGGATGCTATGGTAGTATAAGTAAGTTATAGAATTATGCTGTGAGGAGGTTGTGAATGAGAAGGTTCAGAGAAGGAATAGAGATAATCATAGGATTATGAGTCAAGCAGTTTATCGCTCACAGGAATGCAAACATATAGCCCCCTTATCCAATAGTCTCTTAGGCATAAAAAGATGGTGTTTTAGACATGCAGAAAGATGTGTACCCATGTTAAGGGTAAATTTTTAGGGTTGAGACTGGATATATTATTTAATGGTCGCCATGGATTTAAATTCTAAATCCCAATAAAATACTCAAGTCAGAATAGAATTTTGTGGTGGTTTATTTACAATAGAAGGAAGAAATTAAGGAGAGAGAAAGAGGGATAAGGGTAGAAGATCTACTCTGACCTGGCCTGAGCCAGGAGGAGTTCAGAGGCCTCAGCCAAGGGGCTTTCCCAGAAGATTAAATCTAACTTTGCTTCCAACCACGAGACTTTCTCCAAGATGAGGGGCCTTCTTGGAGGCTGGTGCCTTCAGAAAGCCAGGGAAAGAGGATTCAGCCTTAACACTCACCACATGGTCACCTAAGAGAAGCAATCTCAGGTTCCATGCTCCAGCCATCCAAGTCAAGAAACACCTCAAAAAGCCACCTAAAACCCTCTCACAGGAAGTGACTTGAAATATAAAGGCAGTTCTTTACATCACTTCCTGTGCCTCACATGCACGAATGGTGGTTTAAACTTGGCTTAGGACAGTCCAGGGGGTCAGTCAGTTGTTTCTGATTTGTCACTTGCTAGCACATGCAGGTCACAGATCATCCTTCCCCACACTTAATTCTTAAGAGGGGTGTATACATTCCTGATTGCTAAAATTCTAAAGACTAAACAGGGTGGAGTAAATCTAAAATTCACACCCTGACCAAGAGTCCAGATCTCTTGATTCTCTACCCTTAAATCTGATTGTTGTGATGGGAGAGATTCATGGGATTCAGAAAGGGTCAGTCAACCAACAAGTGATATGTAATGTGATCCCTGTACCCTATTAACCCAAGGACACTATGATGAGTTAAGTTGGCTAATCTTACATACCTGGTTTAGATAAAATCTGCCTTGCTGATAGTTTGCTAACCTCACCAAGCCAATTGTCAGGTACATAGGAACTTCTCGGTATATAGGTGGTTGACTCAATGGACAAACATGGTGTTACTTCTGTTCCTGTGGCCTAATACTAGGCAAGTACCAATAGGCATGTACCAATAAGACTTTGTGCATAAGAAGTGCAAAAATGTTATTAAATGTCTTTTAAATATTACTAAAGATGATGGGAAAAGAGATGCATTGACCATGAATATGTTGGGCTTGAGAGTAGTGGATAGAATGTTTGAATACTATTTTGACATCCACAAATGGATGGGAGATCTAGAAGAAAGCTTCAAGTGCCCTGGGTACATATTCTTTGGAAGACTTACAGAAGTATGTAGACAAGAATCACATTGATGTCAAGGTGTAAATGAGTGAGAATCTTCACTTGGGGAAATTCACACTACTGAGAACAAAATGGTAAGAGCTCTAAATTTACATTCAGTAAATGAATACCAAGAATTGCCTACCACATTAAAAAGTTTTCTTTAGTAGAGATAATTCTTGATGGCAAGTGAAGACTTAAATGATGACAACAATGAAGCTTATATAGTATTTTGTTAATATAGATTAGGATATTTCCATCATCTTTAGAGCTGGCTAAATAGCACAGTGTATGGAGCACTGGCCCTGGAGTCATGAAGTTGTGAGTTCAAATCTACTCTTAGACATACTTAGCTGTGTAATCCTACACAAGTCACGTAATCTCCATTTGCTTTAGTTTCCTCTTTTACAAAGTGATAATAATAATAGCACCTACCTTCTAGGATTGTTGGGAAGATAAAAAAATTTGTGAACCTTGATATGCTATATACATGTAAACTATTATCAAATTTGACCCTCTATATAGCATTAGGAGGTAGGCGGTGAAATTGTTATCATCTAAAGAAGTCATCATCAAAACTATTTGTTACTGGTTTAAAAAAATTATTTGTAATTTGAACAGATAATAAAAACAAGTCCCAGAAGCAATCAAAGATAAACCTAAGGACACCAACTATTGGTTTATGATCTTCCTCTATGATAACATTTTCTAGGAAAATTGGAAAGCAGTCTGGCAGAAATTAGACTTAGACCAATTATACTCATATCCTATATTTCAGGCTGAAAATAAATAGATGTCCTAAATATAAAATGTTAAGTCATGAATAATAAAGCAAAAAGGAAGAAGATATCTTTTGCATTTTTGGATGGAAGAAGGAATAGATATAATCCCAAAAGATAAAACGTATAATCTTGATTAAATAAAATTGAAAATCTTTTGCATAAAGATAATCAATGCAGACAAAATTATAAAGAAAATAGTTAATTGAAAAAAATCTTGGTAACAAATTTCTCATATAAAGGTCTGGTATCCAAGACATATAGGAAATTTATATAAGTATAAAAGAATGAATTAGTGTTCTTCATTAGTTAAATGGTCAAAGGATATAAACTGTTTTCAAAGGAAGAAATTAAAGTATTTTATTAATTGTGTGTGTGTGTGTGTGTGTGTGTGTGTGTGTGTGTGTGTGCGCGCGCGCGCATGCTGGCAAAGAACCAGAAACAATGTTGATGTCCATTGATTGGGGAAGAGTTAACCAAATTATAGTAAATGCATATTATGGAATGTAGTGAGTGTTAAAAGAGGTAAATATAATTGTTACAGAAAAACTTAGAAAGGCTTACATGAAGCATGAAAAAATGAAATAAGCAGAACCAAGAAAATAATATCCAAAATGACTGAAACCATACAAATGGAAAACAGTCAGCACAAAACAATAGAAATTAATATTCCAAAATTACAAAGTTCAAGTTTAGCCCTAGAGAAGAGATATGAGAAGATATCTTTCCCTATCTATTTGTAGAGGTTGGGGGATAGGATATACAGATGAGAAGCATTATGTCTAAGACCAATTTTATTTGATGCTTTGATTGCTTTTGCTATTTTTCTCTTTTTTGTTTAAGCAATATTTAAGGGATTTTCTTTTTTCCCCCTGACATTTATCCTTCTCTGTGAAACTCTTTGTCAGAGAATAAGAATATCACAATTATGTGCTTTTCTCACAACATTGTAAGTTTGGTTGTATAAATATTGTTATCTTTTAGAGAGGCAGAAACTGAGATCCAGAAAAGTTAAGTGTCTTTTGTACTAAATATTGTAGCTTAAATTTGAAACCAGGTCTTCTAATTCCCAATCCAGATCCATTCCATTATATCACATTACTCCTTAGGCACAAGGTAGATTCCCAAAGGGATTGTTTTCCATGAGTGGAAAGGGAAAAGATACAGGAGGAAATCTAAATAATGAAGAAAGAAAAAATAGCAATAAAAGTCTATAGAATGAATAAAACATTTAAATATTCAAGAACTTATGAAAAAAAGGAAAAGAAATGAAAATTTTACATGACTCAAACTTGATTTCATAAACCATCATATTGGCAAAAACAAAAAAAATAGGTAAATAGAAATTATTGAAAGGGATGTCAATCAGAAAAAAAGTACAAACAAAATGGACACTCATTAATCGGGGAATGAGTGAGCAAACAAATTATAGTATGTGAATACAGTGGAACATTATTGTACCTTAAGAAATAACAAAATGGATTGATTCAGAGAAAATAGAGAAGCCATGATCTGAGTCAGACTAAAGTGTAGAACTAAGAAAACAATTTGTATGATGACAATAATTAATCAAATGGAAAACAACTTTGAAAGATATATGAACTCTGATTAATGCAATGACCAATTATTACTTCAAAAGGTTGATAACAAAACATACTTCTTTCCTCTTAGCAAAGAGGTGATGCACTAGAGAAGCAAATGAGGTATACATATTCATACACAGCCAATGTGTGGATTTGTTTTGCTTGATTATATTTAATTGTTACTTAGAAGGACTTCTATTAGTGGTAGAGGAGTTCATGCATAGGAATAGTGGCTGTACTTTCAGAATTTAAATTGTTTCTACAGAACCATTGAGTATCGAAGAAACATGAGTGATCATCTAATTCAACCTCATCATTTTATAAAGTCAATTGATCAAAAAAATTGTCTGTATTAAGCACCTGTAATAAACTAGGGTAGCTAGGTGATGCAGTGGATAGTGCCCTGGGCTTGGAGTCAGTGAGACCTGAGTTCAAATCTTATCTCAGACACATACTAACTGAGTGACCCTCAAGTCACTCTACCATGTTTTCCTCAGTTTCCTCATCTGTCAAATTAGCTGGAGAAGGAAATGGCAAGCCATTCCAAATTCTTTGTCAAGAAAAACCCAAATGGAGTCATGAAGTGTCAAAAGTGACTGAAAAGTCTGAACAACAAACAATTTAGTAAAGGTAATGTTATATTTGGGGGATACATAAAGAAGTAAAACATAATTCCTTCTCTCTATAATCTAATGGATTGGAGAAGAAATTGAGATTTATAAGGTAGAAGTAACTTACTGAGCTTCAAGAAATTCATCAGAAGACCTGATTAAACATTAAATAATATAATGATTATATTCTATATGTAGAATGGACCTTAGAGAATGTCTAGCCCAATATGATTTTGCAGATGAAATTTGGGGGGGGGCTTAAGTGATTTGCCTAAGATCATACAGTTAATAAGTGGGAAAACTGAGATTTTTAGTCAGCTCTTCTGATGGCAAATCCAATATTCTTCCCCAAACACCATGCTGTCTATCAGTCAAACAAAATGACTTTTTAAGTGGCACTTTGTGACGGGTATTATGCTAGACATTAGGAATACAATGACAAAAATTAAACAATCTCTACTCTCAATGAGTTTATATTCTTTTGAGTAGAACAAGGGAGAGAGACAATGTTTAAACAAATGAATACATATCCAGTGTAAGAAGGGGGTACTTGTAGTGGAGGGAATTTGGAAAGGTGACAGATAAGATATATTTCTCAAGTCAGACTTTGAAGGGAGCCAGCCATTCTATAAGATGGATGATGGAAGGGAAAGCATTACAGGCATGGGGGAAAAGCCTGTGCAAAGCCTCAGAGACAGGAGATGTTCCATATGAGGACCAGGTTGTATAAAACATAGCATATGTAATAAAGAGAGCCTTGGAATCACTGGTTGGAAACAAACTGTGAAGCCCTTAAATAATAAACTGAAGAAACTGCCTTTTACCTTAGGACTAATTGGGAGTGAGCCACTAGAACTTTTTGAACAGAGGAATGACATGATGAGACCTGTACTTTAGGAATATCAATTTGGTTGCTAACTGGAAAATTGGAGAGAGCTAGACTTCAATTGGGTGGGCATTATAATAGTCCTGGCAAGAAATAATGAAGCCCAAACTAGAGTGATGGTCTCTATATGGTCTCTCTCTATATATGGTCATTTCTTTCAGTTCTATCTGACTTTTCATGGCTCCACTTGGGGTTTTCTTGGCACAGATATTTTAGGGTTTTGCCATTTCTTTCTCAAGCTCATTTTATAGCTGAGGAAACTGAGGCAAACAGGGTTAAGTGACTTGCCCAGGATCATCCAGGTAGAAAGTGTCTGAGGTCAGATTTGAAAACAGGAAAATGAGTCTTCTTGACTCCAAGCCCACTGCTGTATCCACTGTGCCATTCAGTTATCCCACAATCAATTAGGGAGAAGTAAAAATATTGTTTTTGAAGCACTGAGGTCATAGATCATTCTCTTCTTCTAATCCAGTTTAATATCCCCAAGGCAAGATAAGGGTTAGTACAAATTTCTAGTTAAGCATTAAACCTGTGTAAAGATTTATAGTCCAAGGAATTATTCTAAATTATAGGAATGAGTAAGGCATTAAATCACCATTTTAGGCTAGGAGGAAGCCCAGTTATTATTCGTCCAAAAACTCCTCCTATAAACAACATCATTACATTCTTGAAATAAGGAGAGTTAAAAGTGTTTTGGGAGGAGGGAAGAAATCCCTTTCAGCTTGCTTGATTGGGAGGTTAAACAAAGGGGATAGTTTATTAAAGAAGTGAACTGGGCCCTGAAGAATAGTTAGGGTATTAACAGAGATAGGGTAAAAGGGGAGAAATTGCCAGAAACATATTTTACCTTGTTTTGTTATGCTTATATGATCCATTTCTTATAATTAAGTAAAATGATTTGTCAGGGGAAAAGATAATAGTTTAGCAAACTCACCTATTTATATCACAGAATCAAACTGAATTATGTGCCTTGCTTTGCACTTTCAGTGCTTAGCATAGTACATGGCACATAATAGGGATTAATAATGTTGGTTGACTGACTGACATACCCATAATGCCAAAATTATTTTAAATTCATTTGGTTGCTTTTTGATCAACAGACTTTCCCAGTGATAGGAATACATAAAATGGCAAAATAATACAAATCAATTGGTTTGCTCATTGAGGAGAATCAAATTTATTAGAATGTAACCAAATCATGGAAACAAAGAAATCTTCCATGTGCAGAATACATTTGTATAACAAGGACATAAAAACTCAAAAATGAGAAGTCTTTAATTCTGAATTTTTAGAAAGAAAATTAGAAGTGAAATGCAGCTTGCCATTCACTGCCTTTGAGCTGACTTTGTTGTTTCATGTTCAGAACCTGAACGTGGGGGAGATCTTTATGGTTAGGAGATGGAATCATGGCTGGTATGGATTCCTGACATGTTCTGTGCAGAAATAAGGGCCATCAGGTTACTTAGCAGCAAGGGGAGCAGCAGGGGGAGCAGCAGGTGGAGCGGCAGGTGGTGCGGCAGGGGGCTGGCTGGCAGCAAGGGGGTCTGCAGCAAGGAGACTGCACATTAATAGGATGGCAGCAGGTGGAAGCCCAGCAGCAGGGTCTGCAGACCACAGCTGTGCAGGAGGTGGGGCAGCAGGCAATGGGGCGGCAGCAGCCCTCCTGCAGGCAGCAGGGGTCACAGCAGCGAGGGCGGCAGCAAGTGTCACAGATGGGGCGACTGCACCTGGGCACGCAGGTCACTGGGCGGCACACGGTGGTTTGGCAAGAGAATGGCAGGCAGCACCTGGGTGGGCAGCAGGGCTGGCAGCAGCTAGACTGGCAACAGCTGGGCTGGCAGCAGCTAGACTGGCAACAGCTAGGCTGGCAACAGCAGGAGGAGGCAGAGCCACAGCAGGATTGGACCATGGTGTTGGCTGGTTTTGGTTTGTTGTGGGTGGTAAGGAGGAGTTGGTTTTGTAGATCTGAATGCCCTGTCCTGTTTGGAGCTCCTTATATACTTTGGCCAGATACTATTATTTTCATGTTAATGGTTTTTGCCAATTAAGTGAGAATTTTTGTTTGACTAATG
This sequence comes from Monodelphis domestica, assembly GCF_027887165.1. Taxonomy (NCBI): domain Eukaryota; kingdom Metazoa; phylum Chordata; class Mammalia; order Didelphimorphia; family Didelphidae; genus Monodelphis; species Monodelphis domestica. Next base: position 196,266,862 of record NC_077228.1, on the reverse strand, counting down.
GGGACATGCAATACCCAACATCATTAAGAAAAAAATTTGTTTCCTTCCTGAATTTCAACTCATCTAATTCTGTTTTAGACACCAAAGTCAGAGCTTGATAACCTAGTTTTAAAAAAATTTTACTCAATGTATTATGCCACCATTAACCTTATTATCTCATGTTTCTCTTGCTGCATAGAGCTATTTTGGTAGGCAGACTGCACTATTTTGAATATTCAAGGATCTGTCTGTTGTCACATCAGTGTCACTCAGCATTATAGATGACAACCCATTCTTCCTGTGCAACTCATTCATACTTTCTCATAAATTCACCATGGGGTGTGGGAACTCAAAATTCTGTATCCTTCCTGATTCTCTAGATATCAAGTGACTATCAAAGGAGAATCCAGCTACTTGATTGTCCCTCATTCTTATTGTATGACTAGTCCAATTTTTTGGTGGTCAAACATTTTTTCGATGACATCAGAGAAATACTATTTTCCCTTATAATTCCTCATTTGCAAGGTGTCGTAAAAAAGGTTAAAGGAGGGAATTATAAAAATGTCCTCTCAGAAGCTTTCCAATAATGCAACTTTTCCTTTTGATGTAGGAGATAGGGTCCTCAAGTAGAAACTCATTCTCTTTAAACTACAATTCATAGTCTCTAAGATGGCATTATGTTGGCTGCTCTTCCTATTATAAACCAATAATGTGTTCTTGTGTGTTCATTCAGGTCTTGTCTTTTCCAAGTCCAGAGGTTTCTCTGCTTTTCTGCTCTGACTCTCACAAACTTCTTAGTTCCATGATCATGGGTTCCTTCTCAGGCATTCTCAAGCATTCCTTCTCAGTTTCTTCTTCTATAAAGGGGAGCTAATCAGATTAATACTACTCTTCTCACAAGACTGAAGAAAAGTGATTTATAAACATTTAGGCTTTATAGAGTTGGGAATTATTACTTGCCACTACTAAGAATACTCAAGGAAATGTGAGGCTGATTTTGAAGATATTCCAGAGAGAAGCAACAGATATGTATCAGGATAATATCCTTGGAATACATTTCTGACTCTCCCAAAGGGACTCTTTTGTAGGGAATTGAAACTTCTATTTAACTCTGAGTGAATTTGTTTAAAAAGAGAGACTCTTTATCCTTAGTAGTTACTTTATTTTGCGATTTTATCATATATATTCAAAGCATGGTCAAACATGGCATTGTTTGATGTGACAAATTTTAATTATTCAATTAACCTATCACATAATAAAATATGGGTTATGCTTTATAATATGTTTTATTTCAGTTGGGAAGGTGTGTAGGCTCTGGGAGTTCCCATGATGGGAACCAAAACTGTGAGACATCAGGAGGTAACAAAATCTGTGTGTAAGGATTTGTCTCAAGGTTCCCTTTTTTTGTTTGACTACATGTTCATGACCTGGTCAGCAGGAATTTTAAGCTATACAATACCTGAACTTGAAATAATGTGAAATGGCATTGTGGAAGACTCTCTTGTACATGTGCCACTTGGATACGTGTGCCACGAGTAGAGCACTATCAAATTTGGTGGACAATTTGAACATTAACACTGCCAAGTAACTAATATTGTGATACATTGCCTTCCTCCAGGCTAAAGAAAGGCAGTACTTGAATCAATTTGTACTTCTGAATGTTGTTGTAAAACTCTGAGTGTTGTATAGCATATCCACAAAGTGGCATGTGCATATCCACCAGTGTCAAAGTACATTAAAAGAAGTCATTCAGATCTTAAGCTTGTCTTCACATCAAAAACTTAGGTTCCAACTTCCCCCAAAGTTATACTTAGTCTATAGTGGAATGGCTAGCTTTGTAAGTCACAGATTCCCTCTAACTGGAGGTATTCCAGCAAAAACTACATGACAATTCATCAAGGAAATTGTAAAGAGAATTCTAGTTCAAATTCAGGTTGGACTCGATGGTCTCTGAGGTTTCTCCTGACTCTCAGATTGTGTGATTAATCGTGAGGTTAATTCAGCTCACCAGCATGATGTGTCTGGCATTCACAAACACAATTCTACATGATGAGGAATGAGCATGCATTTTTTCAGCTAATAAGAGGTGGTTGCATCAACATTGTGGGGAATGTCCAATGCTCTTTAAAAGCCATATTTCCTAGGAAGTCCAGGGAGAGGTCTGGAAAGAATGTGCTGAAAATGAATTGGCTTAAAATAGACTGGACAAATTCATTGTCTTGATTGACCTAATTTTGCATAAGGAAAACTTTAAAGGTAAAATGTTAAAAGTAAATAGGAAGGGAGTGCCTTATTTACTCAAATGAACACACAAAAATCCTGATTCAAAGGAGGACTCTGGTGTTATGAGAATCTTTGGCCCATTTTCCCTGGCCCTGTTCCTATCAAAATCCCCTTAACCTTAAGTATTACTTTAGAAATTTAGTTTAAAATAGTTATATAATTATAAATGGTTTAATCTCTATGTGGGTTATAAGTTAGGTATTCCCTGTTCCCTAATTCCCTTCTCCCTTTACATAAATAAACTGTTAATTTACTTTATATATATAGTTTGAACCCTTCTTTTAACCCTCCATATAACATATATCGCAGAGTGGTGTCAGAAATTAAATACACATTTTTGAGAGTTTTAAAAAAGCTATAAATGGGTTAGTAGATTACAGAGAAAAAATGTAAAAACTTAGGAATGTATAGTATTATATAATATCAACCTATTTCATCTTTTAATACCATAAATACATATAATTTATTTTTAAAATTAAAGTTTGTGAAAAGAATATGAAAGTAGCTGGTGGCTCTATGATAGAGAGCCAGGCCCAGAGATGGGAGGTCCTAGGTTCAAATCTGGCCTCAGACATTCCCTAGCTCTGTCATCCTGGGTAAGTCACTTGTCCCCCATTGCCTAGTGCTTACCACTCTTCTGCATTAGAACCATTATATAATATTGACTCCAAGATGAAAGGTAAGGATTTTTTTTAAAAATCACAAAATCCAGCAGATGATACACAAAGGCTAGAAATGTCAACATAGTTTATGACCAAATATTTAACCCAAATTTTACAATAAGGAACTGTAAATACCCCATAAAAGAAAAGGAAAAAAAATCAGGTTCTTCTCTTGTATGAAGGGAGGGCCAAAAATTTGTATGTGAATTTTTTAGATCATGGATATCCCATGCTCCCAAGCCCCATGACACAGAAGGGATACTTGGAGTTATTAAATTCTTACTATGTTAAGCTATACTAAGCTATGCCATGCTAAGCAATGCTAAGCACTAGAGATAAAATTAGAAAAATAGCTTTTTCTCTCCAGGGGTTCACAACTGGTGTAACCAGTACTTCTTAAAGGAAAGATTTTTAAATGAAAGATTAGTTGCAGGATATCTTGATGGTGAAGAAGGTAAGATACTGTGCTCCATATTGCACAGTAACATCAAAGATGGTAAAACTTGGTGTTCTATTCTTTTCCCAGGATGGCTCTTAGTGAGTATTCTGAGTGACTGGGTTAATCCCCATCCAGAAGGGTCACTGAAAAGACAGTTGAGGAGAGGGGAAATCTTGGTGGGATCTGGATAGATCTCAAAGGTTGATTGAGATAGAGAGAAGGGCTGTCCTCTGTACCTCCTCCACTCAGTCCTCTAATGCCTGATAGACATTGCAAATGGAAAGTGAGTTGGACCTCGAATTGACCAGGGGGAGGAGATTAGGAAGGATTTCCTTCAGGAAATCATATACTATTGTTGATAATGCCAAATGCCTCCCTATTTTCTAAGTCCATTTGTTTTTCAGCACTATTCTTATGAAGAATTCCTATGATGGTGAATCATAGACAACCAGAATCTCAGAGGAAGTGTAAAGGCAGTCAAATAAACATATAAGAGGGGTGTAAATAGGCTATGGTGCTTTACCAGTCATACTACACATGAGAAGGAATAAGAAAAACATCATCAAAAAGAATAACCAACAAAGGAGATGAATAGGTCATGTGGTGGAAATAAATCATAACAGATCGATAGAGAAAAAATTTTTTTTGGCATCCTCAGAATGTTAGAAGTCCCAGAGACAGCCTTGAAGCATTAGTTATATGCTCCATAGATAATTTATGGGAAGCCATGGATACAAATTACCCAGAAGAAGGGAGCAGCCTGAGTGGTAGAGGAAATATTTATGTAAGAGATCACAGATGCATTCAAAATATCAACATGCTATTATTTTAATTACTTTTAGAGGCAAAGATCAACACAGCACCATTCAATCTCTTGCCAGTTTCAGTACTCAATTAGAGGATGCTCTTCTTAAATCTTGGAAAGAGCATTGTCAACCCCAGCCAACAGTTACATAAATAAAACATTGGTTTGAGAATAGAAGCATCCCTGTAGGCAGAAGAGAAAAATTTTCTCATCGTCGATGGTCATTACTCAGTTGATTAATATTTAATAGTACATAATGAAGCCTGTTTGATATAATAAAACATCCTAAACTTCCATGAGTAAGGAGGTTTTATAAATACCAATTCATAATGAGAAAGGCAACAAACAAGCTATGGCAAGCTGAGAAATTCCAAAGATAAACTCTTGCGATACATGATTCCAAATAGTTTTCCCCCAAAACAGAAAATATGTCATTTACATACAGCACTTTAAGAATTACAAAGTGGTTTACAAATATTATGTCTTTACAACAATCATGGCAGGTGGATGCTATTATTATCATCATTTTATAGATGAGGAAACTGAGACTAGGAAATTTTCTTGACTGCCTCAGGATCACACCACTAATAAATGCCTGGGGCTGGATTTGAACTCAGATCTTAGCAATTCCAAGTATAATAATCTATCTACTGTGCTACCTAGATTGTATGTGACCTTAGGCAAATCATTTCTCTTTTCGTAGTTTCAATTTCTTCACCTGAAATTTGAGGAATTTATAGTAGGTGAGCTCATTATTATACTATCATTAATATTAGTATTTGTATAGCACTTTAATATTTGTAAAGCATTTTACATGTTATCATATCTGCTCCTTTCAAAATCAGGTGAAATGCATTCTTTTATTTCCTCTCCCATTTTCTAGATAAGAAAGATGAATCTGAGAGAGATTAAATGAATTGCCCCGGGTCATGTACAGCTAGGCAAAGTTAGAATTACATGTGAAGTACTCTTTCTATTCATTTATGGGCCCCCACCAGAATGAAAAGAATAAAAATAATACTATTTCTATGCTGGAAACATCAAGTTTATTGGAAAACAGAGAAGCATCAGAATTTAAGAGACATGCTAATAAAAGGAAAGGCAGGGTGGGTCAGTGGGCTAGAGCATCACCCACTCATGAAGAAATCAAGTCTATTAGGTAAAAGAAGAAATCTTCTTTACTTGCTAACAAGACAGGTTTCCTAATACAACACCAGTAAATATGGTGAAAAATGTTAGAAATTTCTTTGACCATTTCCCCAACCAGATCTCAAGTTGGTAGTCATCTGTTATGGTTTGAAGGGGAAAAAGGAACTATTCCCTTTGTAGTTGGGTTGGTTCTTGGGAGATGGTCAATAGATGAGCTGCTTCTCAAGAAACCACATGCTGTGGCTCATACTAGAGGATAGTGGTGGCCTTGTAGGGAAAAATGGTTGTCTTTTATCAGTAGCTTGTGTAGCTCAACAGCAGGTAGGGCAGCAGGTGGAGCGGCAGGTGGTGCGGCAGGGGGCTGGCTGGCAGCAAGGGGGTCTGCAGCAAGGAGACTGCACATTAATAGGATGGCAGCAGGTGGAAGCCCAGCAGCAGGGTCTGCAGACCACAGCTGTGCAGGAGGTGGGGCAGCAGGCAATGGGACGGCAGCAGCCCTCCTGCAGGCAGCAGGGGTCACAGCAGCGAGGGCGGCAGCAAGTGTCACAGATGGGGCGACTGCACCTGGGCACACAGGTCACTGGGCGGCACACAGTGGTTTGGCAAGAGAATGGCAGGCAGCACCTGGGTGGGCAGCAGGGCTGGCAGCAGCTAGACTGGCAACAGCTGGGCTGGCAGCAGCTAGACTGGCAACAGCTAGGCTGGCAACAGCAGGAGGAGGCAGAGCCACAGCAGGATTGGACCATGGTGTTGTTGGTTAGTTTGGTTTGGATGGTAAGGAGGAGTTGGTTTTTCAGTTCTAGATGCCCCTTTCTGCCTTGGCCCCTTTATATACCCTGGCCAGGTGCTATTGATTCCCTGGAACCCATGAACTTTTCCTTGTTTTTGTTTATGTCTTCTGAAATGAAAGCATTGATTGGTTGCCTCTTAGTTTCCTTTGAAGTCTTCTTACAATCAAGAAAGATTATTTAATTAGGTCTCATTCTGTTCTGCCATTTACTGCTAAAATCAGAACTTAATGACCTGGCTTCAAAGACTCCAGGTAGCACAGCTCTAATTATTTTTTATTATTAACATTATTTTGTCAGGTGATATCCTAAAAATCCAGGTAAGGCCAGATAGGACTCAAGAACATCTTATGACTAAGGATGGGAGTATGTTTCCAAGATGTCCTGATCTTTTTCTGTTTTAAAGTAGAAAGGAACTTCACTGGACATCTAGCTCTGTTAATGCCTAAATTATTAATGGAAACACTCTCCTTTTTGATAAAATATTTGAAAAGAAATTCTAAGTAGAAAGTTTGGAAAGAAATTAAGCAAAAAAGAGATTTATAATAATATCTCACACCATACACCAAAGAGCTCAAAATGAATATCTTACATGAGTGTGAAAGGGTATTTTATCATGTAATTATTATGTATATTATTATTTTACATTTCATACATTATTAAAAATAAGAGAATGGGATAGAATACCTTTGACAACCATGGTTATGGGGAATTTTTAAAAATTAATTAATTTATTTAGAATATTTTTCCAAGGTTACATGATTTGTGATTTTTCCCACTCTTCTTCCCTCTCCACTTCCACAGCTGACAAACAATTCTATTGGGTTATACATGTATCATTATTCAAAACCCATTTCCGTAGTATTCGTATTTGCAAAAGAGTGATCTTTTCATGCTAAAACCTCCATCATATCCCCATCAAACCACATGATCTACCATATGTTTTTCTTCAGCTTTTCTACTCTCACAGTTCTTTCTCTGGGTGTTGATAGCATTCTTTCTCATAAATCCCTCAGAATTGTCCTGGATAATTGCATTTCTACTAGTAGAAAAGTCTGTTATATTTTATTGTGCCACAATGTTTCAGTTTCTGTGAACAATGTTCTCCTGGTGTTACTCCTTTCATTTTGCATCAGTTCTTAGAGGTCTTTCCAGTTCACATAAAAATCTTCCAGTTCATTATTCCTTTTTGCACAATAGTATCCCATAACCATCAGATATCATAATTTGTTCAGCCATTCTCCAGAAGGACACACTCTCAATTTCCAATATTTTTGTCAGCACAAAGAGCAATGGTATGGCTAGATCAAAGGGCAGGCATTCTTTTAAACCCCTTTGGGCATAATCCCAGATTGCCCTCCAGAATGTTTGGAATATTTCACAACTCCACCAGTAGTGTATTAGTGTCTCAATTTTGCCACATCCTATGGGGAGAATTCTTAACCCCCCCAAAAAGACAGAGGAATTTTAAAAAGACAGCATTGACAATTTTTATTTCATAAAATTGAAAACCTTTATTAAAATCAGTAAAAATAAAATGAGAAAAATTATAGGGAGGTAAAATAGTTGCATGAAGTACCATGAAACAGTAAAAATCTGATTTGTAGATATAAAATTGTAGATATATGACTGGAAGGAATAGAGAGGTGATCCCTTCTCTTATAGACTAAGAACATTGAAGCCTGGAGAGATAAGATGACTTTCCAGATTTTGCACAGTATTTAAACATAGAATTTTTAATGCCAAATCCAGAATTCCGTTCACCAGTAGAAGATAAAGTGTTTTCAAAAGGACTGCAAGATATATGTGACTGCTTGAAAATGCACTCCAAATCCCTAATAGTAACATAAATGCAAATCAAGTTGAATGAAATTTTACCACATGTCCTGAAAATCAACAAAAATGATAAAGAATTAGAGTAATCAATTTAAAAATAAAAAGCACACTTTAGGACCATTGCTAGAGCTGTGGATTTTTCTTATTCTTCTAGATATCAGTTGGGAATTATGTAAGAAAAGTAACTACATTTTTCATATTTTTTGATCCAGAAATCATATTATTGGGCATGTAAGCTAAAAAAAGTAAAAAGACTATAATAGAAGTTTTATATTTATATGCATACATACACATGTGTATATACATGTGCAGATACATATATATATATATATCAACATATTTGAAGAGGCACTTTTTGTAGTAGTTGGTTGGTTGCTGTCTTTTGCATTTGAAGAGTAAAATGACATCACTATGTTGGGGTCAATGTACAATGTGTCTGTCTATGGCTGGTCAGGCCAGTATGAGCTTGGAAAGTTCTACCACAGGTTGGGCACAATGAACATTTGGGAGGGAGATTTTTTAAAATCGTAGAACTCATGTTTCTTTTCAGTTACAGCAATTCTGACTTGCTTATAGAACACAGCGCCTTCTCTGTTATGGGCTTATCCTTTACCATACCAATGTGGATTTCATTTGTGTCTCTAGATGCTGAAAGTAGTTTTATTGCAAAGGACTAAAGCTTATAATATGAATTTTTGACAATTTTTCTGAGTTTTGAAGAATATAAATTGAATTCATGAAGTGCTTGTCTTTTTCTTTAAACAAAACTTTAGTTCAGCTCAAAAAGAGAATTCAACTGTGGAACAGGGAAATTTTCTTTTCACACACAGTGAGATACATTGCTTGCATCTTACTACATCTAATTACAGCCACAGATGAAATCTAATGGAGGACTCATGCTTAACAACGAATTCAGCTCACATGCTATAAGAGCAAAGGGATTGTTTCATCTTTGTATCCCTACCCCAGCACAATACCTGACACCCAGTAGGTACTTAAGAAATGTTAGCTGATTGATAGAAAGCACTGAGAGAAGAGAAGGAAAAAGAAAATGAGTAGGATGAGGAGAAAGAGGAGGAGGAAAAGGAGGAGGAGGAGAAAAATGAAGAGAGGAGGAGGGTGAGAAGGAGGAGGAGGGCAAGGAGGAGGAGAAGAGGAAAAGGAAGAGGAGGAGGGAAAAAAGAAGAACCCTTTGGACATGGGAGGCAGCTAAATCTTGTTTCAAGTTCTTACTGACACATAGTGACTTTGTGACATAGGGAAATCATTGAATATCCAGTGTTCCAGAAAAGTTTCTGTGGCCCTAAGTTCAACAATAGTTTCTGGTTTACACTGGTGAAGAGAGTTCTCTATACCAATGAACTCACAGATTACAGTCAAAAAATGAAAAAGTTCTTACTTTATAAACCGCCTCTGAAGATCTTTTTATTGCATGTTTCTCTAGTTCAGTGGCACCAAAGTTTTCTGCAATTCTACATTATAAGACTATTGAGTTTGCACCTTCAACATAGAGTGGTGAACTGAATTCAGAGTTAAAGAAATTGAATTAAAATATTATCTCTATTCTTTTTTTTTAAAAACCTTACTTTCTGTGTTAGAATTGATACTAAATATCTAAGATAGAATAGTGGCAAGGGCTAGGAAACTGAGGTAAAATGATTTGCCCAAGGTCACACAATTAGGAAGTACCTGAGAGTATATATGAATCCATGTACTCCTGACCTCAGGTCTGGCACTCTATCCACTCTTTTACCTAGATGCCCCCTTACCCCTATTTTTTTACTTCTTGTATATCCTTTGGCAACTTGCTTTTTATCCCTATGGAACTTACTTGATTCATTTGTATAGTTAAGAGGTGAGAAAATATAGCATCATAAAAACATATGATATATGAATCTGCAGATATGGGTTTGAATTCCAGCTCTGCCATTTTCTACTTGTGTGGCCTTCAGGTAAGTCATTTATATTCTTTAGGCCTTTGTAAAATGAGAGAATTGAACGAGAAATCAAAAGTTTCACCATCGATCTCCTTGGCAGTCTTGTGAAGTCTATGGACACTTCTCAAAATAATATTTTTAAAAGGTATTAAATAAAATGCATAGGATTACAAATGAAAACAATGATATTAATATATAATTTGAGAAATATTTTTAAAAACAAGTTCAGCCACACTAGGTTGAGTCATTAGATAATTCTAAGAATCTTTCAATGTTTTAATAATCTGATTGATAAATAATGTGAGAACTGTATTTGCTTTGCCAGAAAAAGATTTTATTTTAAAACAGATAAACCACACAGCACCTGAAAGGCATTGAATCTGAAATGCTTAGAAATTAGAGTAAGACCAGCTTTTTAAATTCACATTTCTAAGCCCAGCAATTCAAGAGAAGAAAGTAGGAACTTTTTGCAGTTGCTTACTTGTTAAATAGGTTCTGAGCTAGTTCCACATTTGGTCATATGATGGAATTGTAAAAAGGGCAGAGTTTAAGGAGAGTTGGGAAAAGAAATTCATAGGTTATCACTTGAATTTAGTAACTATCTTTCAAAAAGATTATATATTTTTTTCCTTTGAATAGGTGGGTGGTCCTGGTTCTGAACTGTTAGATCTTAGTAAGGATTCTCAACAGCAGGTAGGGCAGCAGGTGGAGCGGCAGGTGGTGCGGCAGGGGGCTGGCTGGCAGCAAGGGGGTCTGCAGCAAGGAGACTGCACATTAATAGGATGGCAGCAGGTGGAAGCCCAGCAGCAGGGTCTGCAGACCACAGCTGTGCAGGAGGTGGGGCAGCAGGCAATGGGGCGGCAGCAGCCCTCCTGCAGGCAGCAGGGGTCACAGCAGCGAGGGCGGCAGCAAGTGTCACAGATGGGGCGACTGCACCTGGGCACGCAGGTCACTGGGCGGCACACGGTGGTTTGGCAAGAGAATGGCAGGCAGCACCTGGGTGGGCAGCAGGGCTGGCAGCAGCTAGACTGGCAACAGCTGGGCTGGCAGCAGCTAGACTGGCAACAGCTGGGCTGGCAGCAGCTAGACTGGCAACAGCTAGGCTGGCAACAGGTAGTCTGGCAACAGATGGGCTGGCAGCAGCTGGTCAGACAACAGCTGGGCTGGCAACAGCCAGAGGACACAGAGCCACAGCAGGATTGGACCATGGTGTTGGTTGGTTCTGGTTTGGGTTGGGTGATGAGAAGGAGTTGGTTTTTCAGGTCTGGATGCCCTGTTCTGTCCTGGCACCTTTATATACCCTGCCCAAGTGCTGTCAGTCCTCCAGCATACAGGGACCTTTTCTTGTTTGTGTTTACCTCTCCAGAAAAGAGAGCATTGGATTGGCCAGTTCCATTGCTTAGAAAATACTCCCTAAACCATTAAATAATTCTTCTGTTTTTCCCCCAAGTGATGGCTCATTTAACATGCCTTTCCCTTATGAATATTAGATATTATTCATTCATGTTTCAAATGATCAGAGATTGCTCATCATTGAAAAACATTGAGCCTCATTATTCCCAGCTGCATAGGTCATGTGACTCCCTGACAGGAACATCCATCAAGCATTTTACAGGACCAGTCATCACACTTTTCCCACTTGTATCCATCTATGACTAACATTTGGTACACATTTTCACTAGGTGAGGTTCTTCATTTGTGAGTGGTTTTTAGATGAAAGAAGACCTTTTTAGAAAGAAATGTTTTCTTGAAAGAGCAGGAAAAGGAATTGAGTAATGGAAACAATATATGTAAAAACATCTTGAAAGCCAATAGCGGGGAAGAAAAGTCCAAAGACATTATGTCACTTTATTTTTTCCCCTTAACCACTATATATAGAAATATATCAAAATAATTTAGTGAATACCTAAGATCACTGATTTAGAGGATCAGTTTTTAAAGTCTGATGTCTACCAAGACCCTTTTAGAAAGTCCATGACACCAAAATTATTTCCATAATATTAAGACATTTTGATAACTATTGCATTGGGGACCTCAATAATTCTTAAGAGTATAAAGGGGTCTTAAGATTGAAAAAATGTTGGAAATTGCTGAGATTGAAAAAGGGGATGGGGTCATTTAGTCCAGTCCTCTTATTTTATAGATAAACTCAGAGAGACTATGAAATATGCTAAAGGTCACAATTCTCATAAGTCTAAGAGCTAGGATTTGAACTCATGCACTTAAAATCTAGCAAACATTTCTTCATGTTGCACTGTCTCCATTAGGTTGGATTCTGGTTCTGACAACAAGCTATGTCGACCTCATTTGACTCATCTGTGAAATGAGACTAACAATAAATGACATAATACTTTATACTTAATCCTGTTTTGACTCTGATCACCTTAAATTTCTTTTAGTTTTTGCCGTCAGTTGTTAATTAATTGAATCAAGAATTTCTCATATACTGTTGTTTTCTAGACTTCATGATTTTGGGGGGGAGAGTTTTCTTTATTTGGACAATATAGTGGCATTTAAGTTTTCTAATGCATATGCCAGTTAGATATTAATGTGCAATTTATTCATGTTTTCTATAAACTTTCAGCAACTCTTTTAAAATATTTTAGTGTTTATTTATTTTGACATTTTTCTCTTCTTTTTAAATTTTGAGTTCTCCCTTCCCCCATGAAACTAAGTTCATCCACTGCATTCTAGACCATCACTTAGTCATCTTGACTTTTGTCTTGCTATTGGACTTTAATGATTCTGGAAGAGAGAAGGAAGCTGAAAACTTTGTGCAACTCTGTCTCACTTAACACTTCATATGACCTAAAGACTTAGAAAGGGGATTGTTTCACTTAGAGACTACTGAAGTAAGTCAAGTTGCTCTATTGTCTTCATCAAACATTTTAAATATTGAAGAAACTATTTTCATATAGCCATTATTTCTGAATAGTATCAACCAGAAAATTCCATTGGCTTATAATAATGATTCTAAAATTGGGTTTACTTGCCTCTAGATTATATTGTAAAGAATTTGAAAACTTTTCTTTGCCATAAAATATAGGCAAATTCAAATGTAAAAAAAACTCAGTTTATTTTAATTTGTATATTCAAAATAAGAAATGAAAGGGGAAAAGTCACGCCATGATGTCATTTGTCCTTGATGTAAATGGACATTCAATTTATCATTTTTCCAATACAATAGTATTCCATAACCATCATATGCTATAATTTCTTCAGACATTCCCCAATTGATGGACATCACCTCAAGTTCCAGTTCTTTGCCACCACAAAAAGAATAGCTAGAAATATTTCCACCCCTTTTAAAAATCTCTCTGGAGTACACACTTAGTAGTGGTATTACTGGATCAAAGGGTATGTATTGTTTTATAGCCCTTTGGGTATAGTTACAAATTGCCCTCCAGAATAGTTGGATCAATTCATAACCCCACCAGCAATGCATTAGTGTCCTAATTTTGCCATATTCCCTTCAACATTAATCACTTTCTTTTACTATTATGTTGGCCAATCTGATAAGTATAAGATGTCACCTCAGAATTATTTTAATTTGCATTTTCTAATCAAGAATGATTTAGAACATTTTTGTTCTATTGTTTTATTTTGCTATATTGTTCTATTGTTGATAGCTTTGATTTCTTGATCTCAAAATTGCTTTGACCATTTTTCAATTGGGGAATGACTTGTAGTCTTATAAATTTGATGTAGTTCTCTATATATTTGAGAAATGAGACCTTTATTAGAGAAATTTGTTATAAATTTCCCCTCCAGGTTGTTGTTTCCCTTCTAATCATGGCTCATTGGTTTTATTTGTTCAACCTCTTTTTAAATTTAATATAGTCAAAAGGATTCATTTTACATGTTGCAATATTCTTTTTCTCTTGTTTGGTCATTCATTCTTCTCTTTTCCATATATGTGACAGGTAAACTATTCTATGTGTCCTTAATTTACTTCAGTACCACTGCTTATGTCTAAATCATATACCCATTTTGACCTTGTTATAGGGACAATTTTTCTTGATAATATCTTGAAATATGATGTCTAGGCTCTTTTTTTTTCCAAAATGGTTTATAGGTAGTTAAAAAACAGTTAAATTAGATTTTCTTGATCTCTTTTCCATGTCATTTATTTTTCAGATGACATTTCAAAATTTTTTCAATTTTTCTTCTTTTGACTTTGTTTTTATTGTTTCTTGATGTCTCATGGAGTTATTACTTTCCACTTTCCTAATTCTGATCTTTAAGAAATTATCTTTTTCAGTCAGCTTCTGTAACTTTTTCATTTTACACCTACTTTTTGAAGAGTTTTTTTCTTCAATGAATATGTACCTCCATTTCCATTTGGCTTGTTCTACTTTTAAAGAACTAATTTTCTCAGTGATTTTTTGTGTCTTTTTAAATACTAGGCCAATTCTGTTTTTTAAGGTGATATTTTTCTTCAGTATTTTTAAGCTCTTAGGTTGTTAATTCTTTTTTATAATTTTCTCAAATTAATCTCATTTCTTTGCTCAGTTTTCCCTCTAACACTGATCTCTTTCTCTAACTCTTCTAGTAATTTTTTCTGGCCTCATGCCCAACTAAAATTTTTCTTTGAGGCTTTTCTTTTAGCTAATTTGACATTGTTGTCTTCTGAGTGTGTCTTGATCTTCCCTGTTACCCTATCAGATTTTTATTGTCAAGTTCTTTTGTTGTTACTGTAGCTTACTCATTTCCCCAGCCTATTTCTTCACTTTATACTTTATGTTAACATTGGACTCTGCTCACTCAGGAGTGGTAAGTTGTTATGCAGAGTTTCAGGCTTTTTGTGCTATTGTTTTAAGACTTAGTTTAGGAGGCAATAAATTTTCAGCTTCTTAGTTGGTGTTATCTTGGGAGAGGTGTGGTCACTGCTCTCCTGCTCTGTACTCTGGTCATTACTCAGGATCTTCACTCCCTATAGCCTTATATACTTGCATTCTTCTTGACCCTCTAACTGTTACTATGTTTTCTGCTCTTCTGAAGCTATTAAACTCTAGGTCTCTTTGCCTCAGAACTATAACCAGGTCTTTGTTACCTTGTGACTGACCACAAATATCCCTTTCCACTCTGGAACTGTGACCTAGAACTGCTTATGAGCAATAGAGTTGAAAATCAGCACCAACTTCACCCATTGTAAGCAAAGAGTCCCTTATAATTTCTTTCTAAACAGTTGTATAAGTGCCTCCCACATCTGAGCTGAAAACTTCTGAAGCTGTTGTGGTCAAATGGCCAGGCTCTGGGTCAGCCCTTTCTCTGATGTCATAGACCTTTCCTGTCAATCTCCTAAATTGTATTGGGCAGGAAAAAAACATCTCACTTTGACCTTTTTATTTCTACTACTCCAAAATTTGATTTGAGGAGTTATTTTAAATTTGTTTGGAGGATAGTATTAGGAAAGTTCAGCTCAGCTGCTGTTTGCATTTTGAATATCCTGTACTTTCCCCTTACAATACATTGTTGTATGACTTGGAATTGGGACTTGTTGAGACAAAGTACTATAACCCTTGCCTATCAGTGATGTAGTTACCAATTTTCTGTGTTCTACTACTTTCAAGATAATGGGTTCTTCTCCTGGGAATAGAGACTCTGAGAGGGGACTGCTTAGACTTTGCTTAGAACCAGGCCTCTTCTTCCCTTCTTGGCCATTTTCACATCACTTTGTTCATACTCTAGTAATTATGTCCAAGTTCTCATTTCTAAAACCTTAAACTCTGTCTCTGTGACACTGGGCTCAGATATATGAACATTTCCCTTTGCTTGCCTGTATCCAGCCCACCATACCACTTCCTAGCCCCCTCTTGACTCTGCTGTAGCATATGTAATCTTCTTTTTCAGTTTCCTTTTATTTACTGCATACTTTCTCTTAAGAGATAATAAAGTCTTTGAGTCAATGACTGTCATGCTTACTTATATTTGTTTTCTCTGAATGTAGCACAGTGCTTTCCATAGAGCATACTAAATGCTTAATACATTATCTATCTGTCTGTCTATCTACTATGTTTGTGTCTTTCTTTCTGTCTGTCTGTCTGTCTTCCTGCCTGTCTATCTACGTATCTATCTGTTTTTTAAATAAACTCTGTCCATTCATCTTTTTCTGTCTCTCCTTGTCTCTCTTGCTTTCCATATGTCTAATCTATAGGTATCACCAAATTTAATAGACTACGATCTGCCCTGAAGCATTTTCAGAAGGTGGAGATATTATTTTTCTTATTGGGTTCTGGTGTATCTTACCTTCTTGTGCAATTACAATTTGAAAGAATTCTTTCTTATCCTTTCTTATCAAGTTGGTCAACATGACTTTCAAGTAAAGTCAGCCTTTAGCCCTATACTAACTCATCGGTTTCTTTTACTCTTACTAATAGCCAATTGGGATATTTTTCTAGTCAGTGGCACCAGAGCCCAAGTTGATCTGCTTTTCAGGCTCCCTTCCATGCCTTCAGAAAATCCCTTGAGTACATCAACTTAGCAAGCAGTCCTTTGTTTTTTTCTCCCCTCCTCTCTGTTATTACCCATTGGAAAGTAGTAAATAGAGCGCTCAACTCAAAGTCAGAAAGACCATGGGTCAAATTTCACCTCCAAACACTTATTACCTGTGTAACCTTGGGCAAGTTATTTAACCTCTCTGATCCTCAGTTTCTTTATTTGTAAAATGAGGTAATTATACTCAAAGTCCTCTAAGGCCCTTTCTAGCGCTAAATCTATGGTCCTAGTTAATCAGCACCATTGCTATGGCATGAATTTTGAGGTTATTATATTCCTAGTCTGACCAGGACAAGATACAAGAAGTCTATTGTCTCTTTTGTCTTGGACACCATATTTCCCCTGAAATATAGAATTAGCTCTCTGAGCTATTGTGCCCTACTATTTATTAAAAATGGTTTGAATATGATATAATATAATATGGTCCTTAGCCTTTGGATAATCTCAGTGATATGACAGCTAGGTTCACTCTGTGTTTGATTCCACATTTTCCTTAAGTTAATGAGGAGAATGAAATGGGATGATAATATAACATTACCCAGAAAATTGAGAGGGCCTCCAACAATAAGGAATTGTTTCAGAATATAAGTGATGTCATTCTGTCAAATTGAAGTTCCAAGGTGTTAATTCTCTGAACCCTAAAGCAATTGTGATACAGGGTGGAAAGAACACTTGAATTAGAGTCAAAGGTTCAAATTCTGTCTCTACATGACCATGGGCAAGTCTGTCTTTCCTTCTGAACTTCAATTTTCTGCATGAGATCCTTTACATCTTTAAAAGATGTAACCTTCTTCTTTACCTTTTTCAAATAGTGCTCTAGCTAAGACAGAGTGAGTAAAGAACATAATAATTGAAGAATTTATAGTGAGAAGTGTTTGCTATGCCAGGAAAAAATGTTTATTGAAGACAAGTAAAAATACAGAGGATATCTTATGAAAAATTATAAATGCCAATGTGATTGCAGAAAGGTCAGAACCTGTTAGGATGCTCGCTTATTGGGATGAATTAGCAAAGTTCATCTAGGTCATTATCAGTGAGCTATTTGCCCCTAGAAACTGATTCCATGGAAACTTCCTAGAAGTTTCATGGAAAATTCCTAGAAACTGATGCATGGAAAAATGACAATTTGTCATTTGATCCTTAGAAAGAGAAGAATGTAATCATGTACATTGGCATGCACATTGGCATCTCATGAGGCCATATTTTCCATTTGACTTGGTTGACTCAGAAAGGCCATAGATTCTCAACAGCAGGTAGGGCAGCAGGTGGAGCGGCAGGTGGTGCGGCAGGGGGCTGGCTGGCAGCAAGGGGGTCTGCAGCAAGGAGACTGCACATTAATAGGATGGCAGCAGGTGGAAGCCCAGCAGCAGGGTCTGCAGACCACAGCTGTGCAGGAGGTGGGGCAGCAGGCAATGGGGCGGCAGCAGCCCTCCTGCAGGCAGCAGGGGTCACAGCAGCGAGGGCGGCAGCAAGTGTCACAGATGGGGCGACTGCACCTGGGCACACAGGTCACTGGGCGGCACACGGTGGTTTGGCAAGAGAATGGCAGGCAGCACCTGGGTGGGCAGCAGGGCTGGCAGCAGCTAGACTGGCAACAGCTGGGCTGGCAGCAGCTAGACTGGCAACAGCTGGGCTGGCAGCAGCTAGACTGGCAACAGCTAGGCTGGCAACAGGTAGTCTGGCAACAGATGGGCTGGCAGCAGCTGGTCAGACAACAGCTGGGCTGGCAACAGCCAGAGGACACAGAGCCACAGCAGGATTGGACCATGGTGTTGGTTGGTTCTGGTTTGGGTTGGGTGATGAGAAGGAGTTGGTTTTTCAGGTCTGGATGCCCTGTTCTGTCCTGGCACCTTTATATACCCTGCCCAGGTGCTGTAGTCCTGTACAATGCAGGAACTTTTCCTTGTTTTTGATTATCTTCTGAAATGAGAGCATTGGATTGGTTAGGTAGTTGTGAGGTTATCATTGAAGCATTCATAAACTCATTAAAAAACAAAAACAACACAAAAGTAACTTATTTCCCCACCAAAATTAAATTTTCTCCTTTGTCTATTTACCCTGAGGTCATGATTGTATGCTCGGACTTCAAAGAGTCCCTTAATTACCTCCCAAACATTAATCAGCATTATTCATATGTAATAATCTAGTTGCATCTCTTTAGTTTAGGAAGAACCTAGAGTCATATGTCCTTCAGCAAATCATCTACTTGGAATTATTTTCAAAGCATCATTTCAAATATCTTTTCATCTTTGATATCTATTTCATTTAGTTAATAGAACACGAACTTTCTTCTCCAGTGAAATTGTTTTAGTTACTTTCTCACGATACTTCTTGTACTTCTCTTAGTTGTTATTTTTAATCATCGTCTTTTGTGTATCTGGAGTACTCTACCCTCTATGCCTATAGAAATCCTCCCTGTCCTCCTCCAGTTCTATTTCTTCTCTATAACATTGCCTGCTTTACCCCATTCTCATTTGATCTTCTATTTCTCTGAACTCTTGTAACAGCTTTTCTCTTTATAGTTTATATTCCTCAGGTATAGCAGATTTCCTTGGGGCAAGAAAAGAACAATGGTTAGTAATAGAACTAGATTTTTATACTTAACACATTGCAAGACTGCTGAATTTCTGAATTAAGTTCAGAGACAAAGAACTATGACTTAGTAACAGAACAAAATCACTTAATTATAAATAGAATCAATTAAGATCATTCAGAATTGGTTTTGATCATTTCACTTATGTGAATATATATAGACATATATGTATATATATATATATATATATAAACATCCCAAATTTCTAAGAAAAAGAGAGGTAAATGAGGGAATGATTCTTTATTTTGCAGAAGGATTCAGAAGCAAGGGTTCTCTGAACAGCAAGTGCCCTTGAAACATTTAGCCATATTAATACCTCTTTTCAAGAACATTGCTAACTCATGAAATGAGGAATGGCTATATAGAAAGACACCAAGAGGATTGCATGTGTTTCTGTTGGTTTCTGTTGGTCTGTTGGCTCAGAAATTGTTTTGTGATTTAATTACTCCTTCCACTGTATTACATTAACATTCAACCTCTACTTGAAGGACTACTATGACAAGGTTATGCATTCCCTAGATACACATCAATGTTTTACATAAATTCCACTGATTATTAACACCAATCCTGAGAAGTTGATTCTCGCTTTGATTTAAATGAAAAGAAATTGGAAATTGAATTTTATTTCCTGCTATAACTACAGGTTAGGATTTCCTTTGTTAGTCGGACAAAGAATGGAACCAAGAGATAAAAATCTATAGCCTTTCTATATGGTTGTCAGATGGATCCATGCTTATAGTGCCTTCAGTATAAATTAATAAATGCTTTAGGATGTAAAATCGTTTCTGACTTGCATCTTTATTAAAAGAGGAAAATGAACATCCTTTGCCAGTCATTGCTTTGCTCAAAATTCTGGTTTTTCATAGTCTTAATGACTAAATTCTCTCAGTGTGTTTGGGTTGGTTTTTATTTCTACCAACTCAGAAAAGTAAGGTACACTTATGATCTATTCTAGACTTAGAGATTTCATTATGTCCTTCTTCCCTTACATAATTTGTAAAAAATATTAGCTACAGCATCCTAAGTACTTATTTTTATTTGACCACAGAAATAACAACAGAATCTTCAAGTGAAAAGAGTGTTACATTTGGAGTCACATAGCATAGGTTCAAATCTAACCCTACTTGTATGGCTTTGGGTACCTTAGGTCTCAGCTTCTATAAATACAAAATGGGGCAAGAGGAAAGGGATATTTGGTTCTTTCTAACTGCAAATCTATGATTCTGTAATCCTTTCTACCATTTGTTTTCTCTGTAAGGAAAATTCCTTAATAGGTCTTTATTTCAATCTATCTGTGAGCTCTTGAGTATAGTTAGTCCCTTCTTCAGGGTTGTTTTCATCCCATCTGTACTTTCTCACCCCATATGATTCTTTTCCATTTTGTTTATTAAGTTCCAGAAACTAAAACTTTAATCATGACAAAACAAGGAGGAACTCAGATAACAGGCAGCTAGATGTTGCAGTGAATAGAGTGTCGGACCTAGAGTCAGAAAGACTCATCTTCCACTGTTCAAATCCAGCCCCAGACACTTCCTAGCTGTGTAACTTTGGGCAAGTAACTTAACCTTGTTTGCCTCAGGTTATTTGTCAAAAGAAATTGAGAAAAAAATGGCAAGTCACTCTAATATCTTTGCCTAGAAAAGTATGAATGAGGATCATACATCTAATTAGTGTCCGAGGTCAGATTTGATATGTGGGTCTTCCAAACTCCAGTCTTGGTAATCTATCCACTTCACCACGAGGCCACAAAGACATGGGCATGACTGAACAACAACAAATTTTTGTGGGACCCTACCAAGGATTATTTGAAAATCTAACTATATTACCGTCAGCTCTCTCCCTTTATTCATTTGGGCACTTCCCTCAAATAACTTTAACAGAATTAAACATGATTTCCCCCCTTACATATTATTCTTTCCAGTTAGATACTACATGAAAGAGAGGACCATGAATTTCAGCCCATGCCTATTTGAACAAGAGTCCTTTCTGCAACATATTTGACAGATGGACATCCATTCTATACTTGAAGATCTCCATTGGTGAGGTAACCCACTCCCAGGCACACTAAAGAGTTCAAAATAAATTCCAGAAAGTTCAACATCAATTCTTTGAAAGAAATTGTTTTGATTTAAATGAAAAATTATTTGAAAATTTCATTGTGATGCCTTCATTATTTGGGGAAAACAATAGAACCAAGAAACAGACATATTTGTTTTTTGTGTATAATCAGGCAAAGATAAAAAAGTCCTTGAAAATTATTTAAGCACTCACACATATGCTATTATGTACATATGCATGTTTACGTATATGTATGCATGTATATCATCCTTGGGGGGCAGCTAGGTAGTACAATGTATAGAGCACTGGGCGTGGAGTCACGAAGACCTGAGTTCTTCTCCAAGAGCTTTGCCAAGGAAATGTCAAACAGAGTCACTAAGGGTCAGACACAAGTGGAATGTTTGAACAACAATAAGAATGTGTATGTGTATATACCTTCCAGTTCTGGGTTCTAGTCCTGCCTCTTATATAGTCTGGTTGTGTGAACCCCTACAAATTATGTAACTTCTCGGGGTTCTAGGTTACCTAAGTTAAAAAATAAGATGTTGACATGCATTGGTATAGGAAGTTTCTTTATCTGTTTCTTTCCTCTATCAATGGAATCATAGATTTTTGTCCATATCTCTTATGCTAAGTAGACACTCCCATCTAACAATATAGTATGATGAAAGATCATTTTCACTATAGTGTCTGAAGACCAGAGTCAAAGACAATTTTTAGATGTGTGACCTTGGGCAAGTCACTTCTCTGCTCTAATTCTCAATTTCTTTGTCTATAAAATGAGAATGCATTTTTCACAGGGTTGTTGTGAGGATTGAATGAGATAAGGAGATAGTGTGGTGCAGTAGAAATGGCATTTTATTTGGAATCAGAGAACATGGATTCAAATTCCATCTCTGCTACATACTTCTTGTGTGTTCTTTATGATTTAGTTTACCTCTATGTTCCTCAGTTTCCCAATATGTAAAATGAGAGTTAAACTAAATGTTTTTTCCCTAAGGTTTCATAGAACTCTTATGTATTATGTTATATTATCTGTAATAATAATATGGGAGTATATGTAAAGCACTTTATAACTACAATGGATTATATGAGTGGATTATTATTATTATTGGTAGCATAACTATAAAAATAATGACTCATATTTATACGGAATTTTAAAGTTTGCATAGTTTATTGTGTATATTATCTTTATTATCTTATTTGATCCCCACAATGACCCCATAAGGCAAGTCATTGTTATTCTATGATCTGGTCCCCTATGACATTGCAAATACAGAGCTGACTTTAAGTACTCAGAGAAAAATAACAATAAATAAAAAATTATTCATGAAAAACATGATAAAATGACGAGCTATTGTTAATATTTTTCATTATTAGAAAACTGAAGCTTTATTGAAGTGCATACAAATAACAACATGAGGAAATGATGAGAAGAAATGTGGGATGTAAATATTGCTTTGAGTTCTAGATTCATCAGTCTTACACTGGATGTTTTTACAGTGAAACTGTCAGGTAACAAGGATTTTTCCACAAGAACTGAATTTAAGGATCCCTC
The DNA here is from genome assembly GCF_027887165.1 of Monodelphis domestica. Classification (NCBI taxonomy): domain Eukaryota; kingdom Metazoa; phylum Chordata; class Mammalia; order Didelphimorphia; family Didelphidae; genus Monodelphis; species Monodelphis domestica. Next base: position 196,244,277 of record NC_077228.1, on the reverse strand, counting down.
AGGTTATTTTTAGAGGGAAAACTATGTTCCTCTACACAGTGGTTTCTGAATTAGGAGTAAAAAGACATGGAGAAGGTATTTTATTAATTGTAGATTTGGGGTAAATAGCTTTTGTCTGGGATAAGAAAAAAAAATGTCCATAAGGTGACTAGGTAGTCTCTAATCATTAGTCTTCTGTGACTCATCTTACAATTGATTGGCATTAATGAGCATAATTCCACTGATTCATAAGGGGAAGACAAGTGTTGAACTTGTTTTTATGTTTTGAATGCAAACAAGTTAAGATTCTTAGCAGCAGCAGGAGCCACAGCAGGCTGGGCGGCAGCAGGTGGTTCTGCAGCAGGTGGTCTGGCAGGAGATGGGGCGGCAGCAAGGCTGGCAGCAGCTGGACACACAGCAGCTGGGGCGGCAGCAACTAGACTGACAGCAGGAAGGGCGGCAGCAAGTTGGTTGGCAGCACACAGACTGACAGCAACTTGGTCTACAGCAAGTTGGGCGGCAGCAGCAGCTGGGGCGGCAGCAAGGCTGGCAGCAGCTGGACCCACAGCAGCTGGGGCGGCAACAAGGCTGGCAACAGCTGGACCCACAGCAGCTGGGGCGGCAACAAGGCTGGCAACAGCTGGACACACAACAGCTTGGGCGGCAGCAGGGCTGGCAGCAGCTAGTCACACAGCAGCTGGGGCGGCAACAAGGCTGGCAACAGCTGGACCCACAGCAGCTGGGGCGGCAGCAGGGCTGGCAGCAGCTGGACCCACAGCAGCTGGGGCGGCAGCAGGTGGAAACAATGCAGGTGGGCCTATAACAGTTGGTCCTGCAGCAGGTGCTCTGGCAGCAGGCTGGCCTAAGGCAGCAGGCTGGGCGGCAGCAGCAGGGAGCACAGCAGCCAGAGCCACAGCTCAGGCCAGAGCAGGTGGAGCCACAACAGGAGCTGACCATGGTGTTGCTGGGTTGAGCTTCTAGGTTTCAAGGTGAGTGAGGAACTTGAGTTTGAAAGTCTTGATCAATGGGCTTCTTATATATTCCCTCCAATGACTGTTGTCACTTGGTCCAGAGAATTTATTATTGTTTACCTTGACGGAATAGTGATTATCCAATTAGAAAGTTTGTTTTCTGATGGGAAGAAGATGGGAGGATCACTTAAAATTCATCCAATTGTTTTTCCTCCAATATGACCTTCTATGTATCATCTCTTCTTAGTGACTTCTCACCACTCTTTCCTCTTTTCTCTCTGTCTCTGACATCCAGGACAGTCTTGTGGCAACCTGATACTAAACCTTTCCTAGTTCACTCACCTGCTTTCTGAGCTTTATTCCTTGATTCCTCCCTAAACAACATTCAGCCTTTGGAAGATGACTTCTAAACTAACTCTGAGGTTTGGTGACTTATATTGAGGTTAGCTTCATATGTTCTTTAAGAAAGGGACCAGGGTACTCTAGCTCATATTCTGCAGCTGCCCTTTCACTGAATTTCATCCATAATCAGAGAGTTTTCTAAAGCATCAACATGGGTATTTGGCCAGCTTTCCTTCTTTAAAACTGAATTATTTATTTTTACCAGCCAAATCCAGTTTGAACAATTTTTCTCCTTTTTAAAAGAAATCATTTGGTCTAAAATATTTGTAATTTTATTACAGAACTAAGCTATTTTTGGATCTCTTTTTCCCATCACTCCACATATGTTTAACAGTTGTAGAATCTTATTGATTCTATCTCTACAACAACTTTTGTATCACTCACTTTTCTCCATTCATTCTACTACCATTCTATTTCAGGTCCTCTATCTAGCACTTGCACTACTGGGATGGTTTCCTTTATTTACTTCTTGTACTTCAAAGTTCAAGCTCAATCAATCAACCTTGACATAGACATCATATTGATATTCCTAAAACACAGATCTGATCATTGTCCTCCCCTCCTCAAAATTCTTTTGTGATTCCCTATAACCTCTAGGAAAAAATGGAAAATTCTGAGCCTTAAATGGAAAGTTCTGTGGCTCTCACCACCTTTCCAGTATTCATATATATTCATCTTTTCATACTCTATCATTCAGGCAAACTGGCTTGCTAGCCTTTCCTAAGAGACAATATTTTATCTACTAATTCTTGTTTTTGTACAGATTGTCACTTGTGTATAACTTCAAAACATATGATTCCTGTTTTATAATGAGAACTCAATAGGTAGATAAGGGGAATTCTATAGAACTGATTTACAAAGATTTTAGCTTGCAATTTGTCTTACATAATTTTGTGGAAAGAATGTAGAGATGAGGACTAGATGAATATATGTATGTAGAAGTTGTATAAGTAATCGAACAATAAAGAATTACTTACAAGGTACCTACCATATGCTGGGCTCTGCAGTTAGCATTTGTGATAGAAGCATCAAGATTTAAACAATCCCTACTCACAAAGAATTTCTATTATAAAAAGTAAGAAGGCATTGAACTTTTCCCATATGGAGGCCAATTGAAATAAGTGCATGTTGAACTTGAAGAAGACTTTGGAGGGAAAGAACATAAATACTTTCTTCAAATAATTGAATAGAAAGATGATTAGAATTTTCTTCTTGATTCCAGAGTACAAAACTAGCAGCAATGGATAGAAGTTGTAAAGATGGAAATTTTAAATTGTTGTATAAAAAAATAATTAGTTCTACCAAAAATGGAATGAATACTAGTGACTCACAATGAAAGTCACGGAAGACTCTATCATTGAAGGTCTTAAAGCAAAGTCTAGATGACCACATTCTATGTTTACTGAAAATGGGACTTTTGCTAGAGTTCAGCAGGTCTCAATGATATGAGATAACCTTTCTAAATTTGATATTCAATTGACACCCCAAAAGTGATAATTAAAAATGGTCATTTTTAAGTGAAGATCTTCCATGAGAGGAACCCTACTACATTATAGTCTACCAATTATTTCATGTGACAAGATGACACTAGTTTTGTGTGTGTGTGTGTGTGTGTGTGTGTGTGTGTGTGTGTTGTGTGTGTTCTGTTCCCTATTTGTGATGGCAGCCTATCTTGGATTGGGGAAGGATCATCATGAATAAAACAATAATTATAATTATGATTATATGATTTAGGAGAGGAAACTGGTTGGAAAGGTAATATGGACCAGGCTACTTAGAAGTAAATGAAGAGGTAGAGAGCTTAATAAGAACATTAACATTTGGTAGGCAGGAGATTTAGCAGGTACATGGAATACTGGGGGGGGGGGGGGATGGGTTTATGTGGCTTTGGACTGTACTCAAGGATTGAAGGCTGAGAAATAAAACAATGAGTAAAAAACTATAGTTCTATGGTAAAAGGGTGCCAATATCTACCCATTATTTAATGAGAGACTTACTAGGTTGAACAAAGAGGCATAGTCTTAGGTAAAAGAAAGTTGTCAGGAATCAGGGGCTGGATGGAGAAGGAAATATTGGTCTTTTGCTTTCTATCTCTCCCTCTCATCCTGTCCTACTCTTTTAGTTCTTTTTCTCTCATGGATGTTAAAAGTATTAAAATGAGAATTAAAGAATCTTGACTTTTGACTTTTGACATTAATTCATGATCAAATTCCAAATTAGACTTCAAATCCAGATACTGTTCCTTGATAGGTATGTGATTTTAGTAATGATGGCTCCCATCTTGAAAAAATAATTCATGCCCTTCCCTATGCTTTTAATAAGCCAGTATACATAAAAATATAAACATATGTCTCACTCATTTAAAATTAGAAATGTATTATTATCTTACAGTTTTATGACATCAAGAAACCTTAAATATACGTTAAAGATAATATACCCAAATGGTTATCTATATTTTAGAATTTATATATATCTATCTTAAAAATAAGAACTATTAATAGAATTATGAATAATATAATGGTTGAGCTATATTAGGAAACATCAAAAATATCTTCTCCCTAGCCCCAACCTTTTCATAAATTCAATTAGATTATCTTTTGGGTTTTGAATATGAATTTAAGAAACATGAATTGATTTGTTTAGAGACCTTGGTTTTAAAAAATACACCAAATACAAGTTTAAAGAAAAAAATGTTTATTATAAAATTATATTATAATAATATGTTTAGTTATAAACAGCATATTACATATACATAGTTATTAATATCAGTAAAAAAACAGCAATTTATTCTTTTAAGTTAAATATCCTTTAAAGATCTTTGGTACCAAGAAGAGAATGTGTTTCATAGTAATAAAGAAGTGTCATGTTGTTCTCCATATCATCCCAAAATTTTACAAATATATTTTCTTTTAATAGATTATTTCTTTTAATCAAATTGATTATTCATATAGTAAAACTCGCTCTAACTCTTCAGTCATATTTCTCCATATAAATGGTTGTCACTATCAATAAGAAATGTGTGCAAATTGCATGAAGAATCACATATAAAACAAAAACAAAAACTAATGCTTGTAGACTTTCATTTCATCTTGACATTACTTGAGCTTTGTCATTACAGAGTTGAATAATGTTTTCACTTGCCTCTTATCCATAGACCTGAAAGATAATTTCTTACTTGATCCTATCATTTGCTTATGCATTTACTCTTTATGTATTCCTAAATCTTTATTTCCATTTGTTGGTGTATGGTGTGAAGAATTGGTCTATATTTAATTCTGCCAAAAATGCAAGGGGATGGGTAGATTGTTTTTCATTATTATCTGGAATTGTGGATGCTTTGTAGATTAATTGTTCCCCTTGACCATTAGTCAAAAAGTTGGGCTGTTTGACATATGATTTGCCATGTCTCTACATTGCTCTGATTCTTTGCCCAAATGGATACCAACAATGATATTGTATGTAACTGGCCATTTAGTGTCTGCTTAATGACCATCAGGGAATGGCAATGCATCACTTCCTAAGGTATTCCATTCCACTTTTGTGTAGCTCTGATACATTGAAGTTTTTCTTGACGTCATGCCTTGATTAACCATTTTTAAATTTCATGCATTTTTTACTTGTTCTGCCTTCTAATTATTAACAGAATAAGTAAAATGTTCCTTCCATAGAAGTCCTTCAAATAATTGAAAACAATCGCTATATTCCCCTTAGTCTTATTTTCTTCAGTTGAAACATCCTGAATTGTTTCAACCTGTCCTTTTAGGGCATAAAGTTAAGGTCCTTCCCCATTCTTATCTCTTTCCTCAATGTGCTTTCCAAGTTATTCATCAATACAATGAAGCATGGGCAAAGTCAGGTTCTATCACACAATTTCAAAACAGTTATTGAAAACAATACATGTTTTAACCTCGAACTGATTTCCAAAAATCTCACATTAATTAATCTCTTCATTTTTCAGCTGCCTTGTTGTTTTAATTGCCTCATTCTTAAAAACTTGAAAGCCCAAGATCCTGTGCAATCCAGTTTGAATATATTCAGATGCAACCATTTGAGGACTAAAGTTAATTCATGTACCTCTTAGGAAATAATATTTTACAATTTTTACCCAAAGGTAAAAAAAGTTCATTGCCTCTGACCAGAAATCCCACTGTTCTGGCCTTTTAGAATAATGCAAGAAAACTTTCATCTTACTTTCATTTTATATGTGCCCCAAAACAGAATGTTGATGCCTCCTAAAATTCACCTCAAAAAAATTTCATTTAGAGATCAATTTCAATTGAGGAATTCTACTTCTTATCACTTGAAGACATAGGCAATAGAGTGAATTCCAATTCAAGGTATCAAACCACACTTAAAAAATTAAATTAATTTTTTTTAAGTATTTTTCTATGGTTACATGATTCATCCACTTTCCCTCCCCTTTTCCCTCCCCTCTCTCAGAGCCTACAATTCCACTGGGTTATACATGTATCACCACTCAATACCTATTTCCATAGTATTTATTTTTTAACAGAGTAATCTTTTAAAAAAACTAAACCCCTAAATCCTATACCCATATAAACAAATGATAAGTCATATGTTTTCCTTCTGCATGTCTACTCTCATAATTCTTTCTCTCAATGTGGATAGCAGTCTTTCTCATAAGTCTCTCAGGATTGTCCTGGATCACTACACTGTTATCAACAGCAAAATCAATTACATTTAATTATTCCATAATTTTTCAAGTTTCTGTGTACAATGTTCTCCTGGTTCTGCTCATTTCACTCAGCATCAGTTCGTGGAGGTCTTTCCAGTTCATATGGAAATCATGCAGTTTAGCATTTCTTATAGCATAATAGTGTTCCATCACCATCATATACCACAATTTGTTCAGCTATTCCCCAATCGAGGTACAGCCCCTTATTTTCCATTTTTTTTTGCCACCACAAAGAGCATGGCTACATCAAACCATACTTGATTAGTCAACTGACAACCTGAATGAGGACCCTATGTAATGACTGATTTCACATTGGACCTGCCTTTGACAATGGAACTATTAAGGCAGAAAACATTTCAATGGACTTTCAAGGGAAAGGCATAGTTGGATGATGGGAAACATACTTCAAGAATGGTACATCTTTAAATGCAGTTCTTTTCCAGTAATGGTGCTCCTGGTATTTCTGTTCATGATGCTCTTAAAGTTAGTTTGTACTTCAGATCCCTCCATATATAACATTATCACTAGCTGTGCCATCTCTAGGTATTAGGCAATGAGAAATTTGAACTGGATGATCTCTAAGGTTTCTTCTAGTTATGATCCATATTAGTTCTTAGATTCTCAAATATCCTTACATTGAATTTTTTAATACAACATCTAAGTGAAATAAACATTTACCACATATCATTAACCACCACTATTATTGTTTACCTTCTTGGAAGAATCATAAAAGGGAGTAGGAAGAAGTTTGCTTGATAGGGGTTATACTGATAGGAAAAATCCCAAAACACTTTTTATTTGAAGTGATGAGGCTTTAAGACCAAACAAGAGATAGAGAACAGTACAAGATATCAAATGAATAATTTTGATTATATTAAACTTAAATGTTTTTGTACAAACAAACCCAATGAAACCAATATTAGAAGGGAAGCAACAAACTGGGGGAAATTTTTATAACAAATTTCTCTGATAAAGTGTAATTTCTCAAATATATAAAAAACCAAGTCATTCTCCAATTGATAAAGTCAAAGGATATGAATAGACAGTTGTCAGATGAAGATATTAAAAATGTTCTAAATCCCTCTTAATTAGAGAAATGCAAATTAAAACAACTCTGAGTTACCACCTTGCACTTAGCAGACCGGCCAATATAACATAAGGAAAATAATAAGTGTTGGAGGAGATGTGGTGAAATTAGGACACTAATATATTGCTGGTGGAGTTGTGATTTCATCCAACCATTCTGGAAGGCAATTTGGAATTATTCCCAAAGGGATTTAAATGAATGCATACCTTTAAATCCAGCAATACCACTACCAGCTCTATATCCCAAAGATATATATTTTTTAAATTTTGTGTGAGAGAGTTTATTTAACAAAAGATCCAATATTGCCTTTAACAGGAAAGGTTGTTAACCTGGATTATTGTACACAGATAGAATGTGGTCTACGTAGCTCCCACGGCTTCTTTTTTTTTTTTTTAACATTTCTTTCCCTTTTTTAAAATAATTTTTATTTGATCATTTCCAAGCATTATTCATTAGAGACAAAGATCGTTTTCTTTTCCTCCCCCGCCCCCATAGCCGACGAGTGATTCCACTGGGTTTCACATGCGTTCTTGATTCGAACCCATTTCCATGTTGTTGGTATTTGCACTAGAGTGTTCATTTAGAGTCTCTCCTCAGTCATTTCCCCTCAGCCCCTGTAGTCAAGCAGTTGCTTTTCATTGGTGTTTTTACTCCCACAGTTTATCCTCTGCTTGTGGATAGTGTTTTTTAGATCCCTGCAAGTTGTCCTGGGACATTGCATTGACCCTAATGGAGAAGTCCATTACCTTCTATTGTACCACAGTGTATTTATTAGTCGCTGTGTACAATGTTTTCCTGGTTCTGCTCCTTTCGCTCTGCATCACTTCCTGGAGGTTGTTCTAGTCTCTATGGAATTCCTCCACTTTATTATTCCTTTTAGCACAATAATATTCCATCACCAACATATCCCATAATTTGTTCAGCCATTCCCCAATTGATGGGAATCCCCTGATTTTCCAATTTTTGGCCACCACAAAGATTGCAGCTATGAATAATCTTGTACAAGTCTTTCTCCTTATTATCTCTTTGGGATACAAACCCAGCAGTGTTAGGCTGGATCAAAGGGCCTTTAGATTCCTTTATCGCCCTTTGGGGATAGTTCCAGATTGCCATCCAGAATGGCTGGATCAATTCACAACTCCACCAGCAATGAATTAGTGTCCCTACTTTTCTGCATCCCCTCCAGCATTCATTACTTTCCATAGCTGTCATGTTAGCTGCTACCATTCTGCTAGGTGTGAGGTGATACCTCAGAGTTGCTTTTATTTGCATCTCTCTGATTATAAAAGATGTAGAGCACTTTTTCATGTGATTATTAATAGTTTTGATTTCTTTGGCTGAGAACTGTCTGTTCATGTCCCTTGCCCATTTATCAATTGGAGAATGGCTTGATTTTTTGTACAATTGATTTAGCTCTTTGTAAATTTGAGTAATTGAACTTTTGTCAGAGGTTTTTATGAAGATTGCTTCCCAATTTGTTGCTTTCCTTCTGATTTTAGTTACATTGGTTTTGTTTGTACAAAAGCTTTTTAATTTGATGTAGTCGAAATTATTTATTTTACATTTTGTGACTCTTTCTATGTCTTGCTGGGTTTTAAAGTCTTTTCCTTCCCAAAGGTCTGACATATATACTATTCTGTGTTTGCCTAATTTACTTATAGTTTCCTTCTTTATGTTCAAGTCATTCACCCATTTTGAATTTATCTTAGTGTAGGATGTGAGGTGTTGATCCAAACCTAATCTCTCCCACACTCTCTTCCAATAATCCCAGCAGTTTTTATCGAATAGTGGATTTTTGACTCCAAATCTGTGATCTTTGAGTTGATCATATATTGTCTTGCTGAGGTCACTTGCCCCAAGTCTATTCCACTGATCCTCCTTTCTGTCTTTTAGCCAGTACCAAATTGTTTTGGTGACTGCTGCTTTGTAATATAGTTTGAGATCTGGGACTGCAAGGCCCCCATCATTTGTGGTTTTTTTTCTATTACTTCTCTGGATATCCTGGATCCTTTGTTATTCCAAATGAACTTTGTTATGGTTTTTTCTAAATCAGTAAAGAAATTTTTTGGAAGTTCCATGGGTATGGCACTAAATAGATAGATAAGTTTGGGTAAGATGGTTATTTTTACTATATTGGCTTGTCCTACCCATGAGCAGTTAATGTTTTTCCAATTGCTCAAGTCTAGTTTTAGTTGTGTGGAGAGTGTTTTGTAGTTGTGTTCATATAGTTCCTATGTTTGTCTCGGGAGATAGATTCCCAGGTATTTTATTTTGTCTAGGGTGATTTTGAATGGGATTTCTCTTTCTAGTTTTTGCTGTTGAGCTGTGTTGGAGATGTATAGAAATGCTGATGACTTATGCGGGTTTATTTTGTATCCTGCAACTTTGTTAAAGGTGTTGATTATTTCAATTAGTGTTTTGGTTGAATCTCTAGGATTCTTTAAGTAGACCATCATGTCATCTGCAAAGAGTGATAACTTGGTCTCCTCCTTGCCTATTCTGATGCCTTCAATTTCTTTTTCTTCTCTAATTGCTACTGCTAGTGTTTCTAGTACAATGTCAAATAGTAGAGGTGATAATGGGCATCCTTGTTTCACTCCTGATCTTATTGGGAATGCATCTAGTTTATCCCCATTGCAGATGATATTGGCTGATGGTTTTAGATATATACTGTTTATTATTTTTAGGAATGACCATTCTATTCCTATGCTTTCTAGTGTTTTCAATAGGAATGGATGTTTTATTTTATCAAAGGCTTTTTCTGCGTCTATGGAAATAATCATGTGATTTTTGTTGGTTTGCTTGTTAATATGGTCAATTATGTGGATGGTTTTCCTAATATTGAACCAGCCCTGTATCCCTGGTATGAATCCTACTTGATCATGGTGGATGACCCTTCTGATCACTTGCTGGAGTCTTTTTGCTAGTATCCTATTTAAGATTTTTACATCTATATTCATTAGGGAGATTGGTCTATAATTTTCTTTCTCTGTTTTTGGCCTTCCTGGTTTTGTGATCAGTACCATGTTTGTGTCGTAAAAGGAGTTTGGTAGAACTCCCTCTTTGCATATTCTGTCAAATAGTTTGTATAGGATTGGGATTAACTGTTTTCTGAATGATTGATAGAATTCACTTGTGAATCCGTTGGGCCTTAGGGATTTTTTCTTAGGGAGTTCTTTGATGGCCTGTTAGATTTCATTTTCTGATATGGGATTATTTAAGAATTCTATTTCTTCTTCTGTTAGTCTAGGCAGTTTGTATTTCTTTATGTATTCATCCATGTCACCTAGATTGGTGTATTTATTGCCATATAATTGGCAAAGTAATTTTTAATGATTGCCTTAATTTCCTCCTCATTGGATGTGATGTCCCCTTTTCATCTTTGATGCTGTTAATTTGCTTTTCTTCTTTCCTTTTTTTAATAGATTGACCGTTACTTTGTCTATTTTGTTTGTTTTTTCAAAGTACCAGCTTCTTGTCTTATTTATTAAATCAATAGTTCTATCACTTTCAATTTTATTAATTTCTCCCTTAATTTTTAGGATTTCTAGTTTGGTTTTCTGCTGGGGGTTTTTAATTTGGTCGCTTTCGAGGATTTTATTTGCATTTCCAATTCATTGATCTCTGCTCTCCCTAGTTTGTTAATATATGCACTTAGGGATATGAATTTACCTCTGATTACTGTTTTTGCTGCATCCCAAAAGGTTTGAAAGGATGTCTCACCATTGTCATTCTCCTCAATAAAATTATTAATTGTTTCTATGATTTTTTCTCTAACTAAATGATTTTGGAGTATCGTTGTTTAATTTCCAATTAATTTTTGATTTGGTTTTCCATGTACCATTACTGATCGTTATTTTTATTTCCTTGTGATCTGAAAAGGCTGCATTTATTATTTCTGCTTTTCTGCATTTGTATGCCATGTTTCTGTGACCTAGTGTATGGTCAATCTTTGTGAATGTGACATGTGGTGCTGAGAAGAATGTGTATTCCTTTTTGTCCCTATTTATTTTTCTCCATATGTCTATTAATTCTAATTTTTCTAAGATTTCATTCACTTCTTTTACCTCTTTCTTATTAATTTTTTGATTTGATTTATCTAAATTTGATAATGGTTGGTTCAAGTCTCCCACTAATATGGTTTTACTATGTATTTCTTCCTTCAATTCTCCTAGTTTCTCCATTAGAAATTTGGGTGCTATATTATTTGGTGCATACAGGTTGATTAGTGATATTTCCTCATTATCTAAAGTCCCTTTTAACAAAATATAATTACCTTCCCTATCCCTTTTGATCAGGTCTATTTTTGCTTTGGCTTTATCAGATATCATGATTGCCACTCCTGCCTTCTTTCTGTCAGTTGAGGCCCAGAAGGTCTTACTTTATCCTTTAATTCTGACCTTGTGGGTGTCTACCCGCCTCATGTGTGTTTCTTGGAGACAACATATGGTAGGGTTTTGGATTCTAATCCTTCTGTTATTCTTCTATGTTTTATGGGTGAGTTCATCCCATTTACATTCAAAGTTATGATTGTCACTTGTGGACTCTCTGGCATTTTGTTATCCTTCCCTAATTCTAAACTTTCTTCTTCAGCTCTACCTTTTAGTCCAGTGATTTACTTTAAATCAGTCCCCCTTGTCCCCTCCCTTGATATGTTTCCCTTTCTAGGACCTCTCTTTTTTTCCCTCCTCCACCTCCCTCTTCTTCCCTCCCATTTTTGTGTTCCCTCCCCCCTCCCCCCTTGGTTTTCCCTTCTTTCTACTCTTGTTGGGTAAGATAGAATTCAAGATCCCAATGGATCTGGATGTTCTTCCCTCTCAGAGTTGATTCCCCTGAGAGTAAGGTTTAAGTAAAAACTCTCTTCCTCTCCTTCTTATAGGAGTTTTCTTCCCCTCCCCTTCCCGTGTGAATCTGTGTGAGAAAGATTATTTTATTTGGTTTTTCTTTCCCCCCTATTTACACATTACATTTTCCACATATGTTAGTATGCATAGATTGATATAAATGTAGTCCTTATAGAAGAGAGTTTGAGTAAAAGAAAAAGATAATATTTTTCTCCTTTTCCCTTTCCTTCATATTTACCTTTTCAGGTATTCCATGCTCTTTGTTTTTTGATATCGAACTTTCCACAGAGCTCTGGTCTTTTCTTTGCAAAAAGTTGGAAATCTTCTATTTTGTTGAATGCCCATACTTTCCCTTGGAAGTGTATAGTGAGTTTTGATGGGTAGCTGATTCTTGGTTAAAGGCCCAGCTCTCTTGCTTTTCTGAAAATAATGTTCCATGCCTTATGATCATTCAGAGTGGAAGGTCTTGTGTGACCCTGATTGGCATTCCTTTATATCTAAATTCTCTTTTTCTGGCTTCTTGTAGATTTTTTTCTTTTGCTTGAAAGCTTTGGAATTTGGCAATTACATTCCTGGGAGTTGTCTTTTGGGGATTTAGTGTAGAGTGTGTTCTGTGAGCTCTTTCAGTGGCTGTATTGCCCTCTTTTTCTAGGATCTCTGGGCAATTTTTTTGGATTATATCTTGTATTATGATTTCAAGTTTGCTGCTTATTTCTGACTTTTCTGGTAGTCCAATTATTCTTAAATTGTCTCTTCTCCCTCTATTTTCCAAGTCTATGACCTTGTCAGTGAGATATTTTATGTTCTCTTCTAATTTCTTGGTCTTTTGGCTTTTCTTTATTAATTCTTGCTTGTTGTCTTCCAGTTGCCTAATTCTGACCTTTAAAGCCTGGTTTTCCTTTTCAGTTTGGTCAAACCAGTTTTGTAGATGAGTGAATTTCTTTTGCATTATTTCCCACTTTTTCTCCCAGAAGGCTTCCATCTTTTTGATCAGTTCCGATTCAAATTCTTCATGGGTTTGTGGAGAGGTTCCGTTTCCTTTGGAAGGTTTCGGAGCATTTGCTTGTGTTTCCTCTTCTATCTCCTCTCTATTTTGTATTTTTGCTCCATAAAATGTGTCCAAAGTCGCCCCCTTCTTCTTGTTTTTCTTGGAATTTTGAGGCTTTTGTGCTTCTGTGCTGTTTGCCATCTCTATCTGAGTGGGGAGGACTAGCTTTTCTTATCTCTGTCTGGTGTTCAGAGGCTTTAACCCTAGGCAAATTGTCCATTCTCCTTAGCTGTTCTGTCTTCCTGGGGATGCCAGGAATTTGCTGGTGTTTCAGTGTTACTGCTCTCCTCAGTTCCCTCCCAATGCTTCTCCTTTGCCTTACTTCCACGTTCTGAGCCTGGCTTGGCACTCTCCGCGAGGTGTTTCAATGCCTTTGCTGGCCAGAAGACCCTGCACTCTGAGGGTGGAGTGGCCGTGGCTTCCTGGAGCTCAGAGGGCTCCTGATAGGATTAACTTCCGCTGGGTTGGACTGAGTATTCCCTGAGCCAGGGACCTTCCGTGAGACTTGGATGGTAGGATTCAGCCAGGGGGCTACATGTCCCCCCCCCCCTGTTTCCCTGCTGTTTGTGTTGGGTGCCCCCACGACTGAGTCAGGTTATTTTCAGGAAGAGGCCTTCAGAATAGCCAGCCCTGAGGCCCTTTTGCAGGCTCTGAGGTTCCCTCTGCTGCCTCGGACTCAGCACTCTGGTTTTGGGGGGGATTGGTCCTGGGACCTTCCTTTTGCCTACCCCTTAGGTCTAAGTGATCTCGGGTTTTGGCTTTTGGGGGGCATACCTTTTCATTCAGGTCCAGGAGGAGGGTTCCTCGGGTCTATGCTGTTGTTGGTTTTGAATTTCGGTGCCCTAGGAGCATATAGTTTGAGATCGGTAAGGAAAGGTTTCCAGAGATCTGAACTTTAGCTTTCTCTAAGCCACCATATTGACTGGAAGTCATCCCAAAGATATTTTAAAAAATGGGGAAAGACTAATTTGTACAGAAATATTTATAGTTGTGATTTTTGTGGTGGCAAAGAATTGGAAACTAAAGGAATTCCCCTCAATTGGGGAATGGCTGAACAAATTGTGCTATATGACAGTGATGGAATACTGTTGTGCTATGAGAAATGATTAACAGAATGGGTTTAGAAAGAACTGGAAAGACCTATGTGAACTTATGCAGCATGAAATAAGCAGAACCAAGAGAACATTATACACAGTAACAAATATTTTGGGATGATCAAATGTGATAGACTTTGCTGCGAACAGCAATACAATGATCCAGGACAGTTCTGAGGGACTTATGAAGAAGAATTCTATCCACCTCTAGAGGAAGAATTGTTTTGACTAGAAATTCAGATGAAAGCATATAATTTGTCATTGGGAGCATATGTTTTGAGGTTTTGGTTTTATAATATTATTCTCTTCTAAAAATGAATACTATGGAAATATGTTTCAGGTGACAATACATGTATAATCTAGTGGAATTGCTTATCAACTCTGGGGAAGGAATAGGGGAGGGAGACAATATGAATCATATAATTTTGGAAAAATTACATGTAAATTTGTTATTGGAATAAAATAAATATAAAATTTTTAAAAATGTGATGAGGCTTAGCTATGAGAATACTATAATTATGATGTACCATGATGCTCTGTGTTCAAATCCCACATCAGATGTTGGAGGAAGGATAAAGGAACACTTGAGAAAGCATGTACTTACCTTTGGTTCATTCAACTATGTGCCCATGTCCCACCTCAACAGGTCATTCTACTTAAGCCTAGAAGGAGATAGTTAGAATAGGAATCTAGGAAATGCTCTTTTATTGGCATTCTGTCTGGAGTCACTTTTTTGTGGTTTACTGGAAACCTCTGATCCACAAATTTACTCTTCCACTATAAGCACTGCAGGCAATCTGAGACCAGAGCAGTGGGGAATCATGATTTTGCCTTTGTTTCTGTGACTAGAGATTGTCAGAAAGGAGCTATTGGAAGTTGGAAGTAGAGGAGTGTTTTTTTAAATCCTCCTTGTGTGCCAAGGGGAAGGTGATGAAGGGGTTGATATTGTATGAACTGATGAAAAGTTAGGAGAAGCAGAACAATATTGTCTATACTGACAGCAATATTATATTGTAAGATTTAAATTGATATCGAAATAACTCCAAGTATTACATTTTATAAGGTTTATTAATAATCACTTGAAGTAGAAAGAAAATAAACTAAAAGAAATGCCAGCTTTCCCAGCTGCAATCAAATGAAAAAAGAGCAGGGGGTGGGGTCACAATAAAATATATCCTACCTATGTAAGTATGCAATGTGAGAAGGAAAATGGTTACTGGGAAAGGGAGTCCTGGAAAGACAATTCTAATTACACAGTATAATGATCAACTGGGAATGACTTCGCTATTCTCAGCAAAACAATGATCCAAGACAATTCTGAAAGGCCTATGATGAAAGGCTATTCACCTCCTGAAAAAGAACTGATGGAGTCAGGAGGTAGATCAAAGTATACTTTTGTTTTTACTTTCTTTTTTTTTTCTTTATTTCTTTCTTTTGATCTGTCTTTTGATCTTTCTTTTTAGTCTGTGTTTTCTTTAGCAACATTGCTAGAAATATGTTTTACAGAACTGCATATATATGTATATGTGTATATGTACACATATACACAAAATCATATATATGTATACATACATACATATATACATATGTAAATATATATAATTGATTTTGTGTCATGAGTGTGGAACACTAGGGCTTAAGCTGCATGACTGGGTCACCAGGAAATTTGTCTGCTCATTCACATTGTTACATAGTAAAAAGTATGGTATGCATAGGTCTTCTCCAAGCACACTGTCATATCTTACTGGCCTGGGACTTCCCTTGCTGGTTTTGAAAAGGCATTCCATTGGGCATGGGAGGGGATCTTGCACAATCCTAAGGCAGCATATGCACACTTGGTTCTTATTACTTATGCTTTTGTTTACCTCTCCATATGAAAGAGGGTTCCTTAAGAAAGGATGGTTATGAGGATCCAGGGATCTAGGGATCTGTATGTATGACAGTCATCAGGACAGTCCATTATCCATGTATAAGTTTTCTATAATAAACTTTTCTTCGCCAATGGGGCTTGTCTGGCCTCATTCTTTAGTATTTTCTTTTTACCTCAGCTCAAATGGGGATCTTATTTTACCAAACCCCTCCTGTCAACCAATAGTGAGTAAGGAAAGGAATTTGGAATTCAAAATTTTAAAAATCAAACATTAAAATGTATTTTATATAATGAAAAATAAAATATTTGACTTTTAAAAATCATGGTATCTTTTGATATGAACAACTTTTGCTTGTTTGTAGAATATGTATTCTTAATGATGAAACATGTTATAGCATATGATTGTGATGAACACTATTATGAGGTAAAAAAATAATGAGCCAGTTAACCAAAAAACAACAACAAAGACCTACATGAAATTATAAAGAGCAAAATGAGTAGACTAAGAGAACATTATAAATGGCAAGAGAAATATTATTTTAAGAATATTCAGAGGAAGAACTAATGAATAGAAATATGTATTAAAGTTTACACATATATTTAAACAGTTTAAATATGCATACATATAAGTATATAAGCATATACATATGTATATATATGTAATATATATATACATATATATATAGTCAAATGATGCCTTCTATAATGTGGATTTCTAACTTTAGAAAATTTATATGGAGACAAAGAAGGAAACACGGAATCAATAGGATACAGTGAGATCCAAGCAACCACATGTAAAATATCAAAGAAAAATGGAAATTGGTCTCAGTTGCTAGAAGAACTAAAAAAGGAATTAAAAAATCAAATAAGACAGGTTGAAGAAAA